>NC_090328.1:43074255-43154255 GCF_035084215.1 Heptranchias perlo | reverse complement strand
GCATTTACAAAGATAAGAATATTTCTCTTTCCATGTAATCAAAGTACTAATTCTCTTGTACATAGAGGAAAACAAAAAAACATGCCAGCTGACCACTGTAAGATACCAATTAGCCAAAAACAATTCTGGGACATTATATAACAGATATAACTATTTACTCAGCAGTACTCAGTCTTAACTTACGACATTCTGTTGAAGAAAAACTACACAAAATTCTTTGTGTATTTATTCCTTCCCAGACAGCTTTTTTCTTAAATTAAGAAATGATGGTTCATTTTTAAAGCATTTGTAACATTACAAGTCTATTTGCAACATGTTACATCTGTAATTTGTGACAGAAATGTGTCTATGCATATTTGCTGAAGAAAAGTTGTATCGATGTAGGAAATATCAAAAACTGATTCAAATGCATTCATGTACTCTTACAATTCTGATCCAAGACACATCTGTGTGGTAACTGCAAAGCAAATTTCTGCCAGAAAACACAGCCAAAATGAGTTAGATGTGCTTGATATTGTTCTAACTATATGCTATGGAATCAAGAATGAAATTATCCTAATTATGTATTCTAGAATTAGCTAAGAACTCAGACTTGTCAGTATAGTTTAGTAACATTAGAAATGGGCACTGTGTACTTGCTAATGTTTCAAATGTATTATAGACAATGCCAGTACCCTAAGGGATCGGCAGGCTGAGGGTGACATTCCTGAATCAGTTGGGGACTCAGCTTCTGGGCTGGTTTTACCTCAACAATCAAGATGAAGCTGATCTCTGTGAAGAGCTTCAGAATGGCCTCAGTAGGGGACAGTGTGCTGCCTTTAGCAATGAAGGTAACAGCTCTCCTCACCTTCTTTTGGCATGGACATTTTTCAAACTTTGACCTAGGACACTGCAGTCATTAGCCAATCTACCATGTCTTAGTGTACCACCTCGGTATCTATTGCATTGATTAAGAAGCTGGGAAGTTTTCCCTTGGAACAGTAACAACAATACAAAGTCAAACAGGAGATTTGCAACCTAACTGAGCTTCATAATGACCTGCAAACAACAAACTGTATGCATGGACATATTTGTACACCAGCTGATTGAGAACTCATTTTTATTTATCTTTGCTGTATGCTGATTGTGTATTTTAATACAGACATTTAATATTAGATCAAGCAGCATTAAATTACACAGAAAATGAAATGCTGCTAATATTGGAAATCTGAAATAAATTGTAGAGCATGTAACAAATTAAGTATATAAGGCATATCAAATATGGATTATCTCTCACTGCACATTTCACATACATTGTATCATCTGCTTTTCAGAGTGTAGAAAAGTGGGGAAGAGAAGAAGATGAAGGGAAAGGCAGATATCTTTATGAAACATTCCTGTGGAATTTGTTAAAGTCCAAATTTCCCTTAATAATTAACTCAAGGCGGTCACTTCCCACCCTTACTGCCTCTCACTACTTCCTTCTCGAGTATTTCAGCAGAATCATCTGTTCAACTCAGAACTGCACCACAGTCCCAGCAAATTCAAAGATTATAAACTCGCAATGACTATTGTAAAAAGATTGTCGAAAGTTTCGAGGTTACTTCAAAAAGATTTTATAAAAGAACCAGAGTATGCACATGGCAAAGGCCCAGTATGGGCCAACGTACGTCATTGCTAAGTGCAGTGCTAACCAACGGGTCAGAACTTGCTGCCAAAATAACCACGAGTCTAATGGTGCTTGCCAGTTTGCCAGGCTCTCAGTTTGGACGTTACGAATGTGTAAATCATCCAGCAACTTATGGCGAGAAAGAGATACCCCATGGATTCCAAATCGCCACAATTTGCTGGATGATTTGCACCATTCCAGCGTTAGGCTAGAGAAAACAGCAGCTCGCCCCTCAACCTCCCCATGAGTTTCATGAAGTTGCTGCATTTGCGCATTAATTGCCAATTAAACTGGCTGTAGAAAGTAAGGGCTGGTACAAGTACCTTTTTAATGAGGAGATTTATGTTCCTGCAAAGCCACTCGACCCCTCTAGTCCAGAAAGGGAACAATTTAAACTGTGGTGTTTCATTCCAGTAGATAGCAAATTGTTCTTAGAGATTTTTTAAATGTCATTTTTTTTTCTTACTATTCCTTTCTGTCTCTTTCTCTTAATCCAATCTTTCTTTCCCTCTCTTTGTTTCTCTTTCTGTACCTGATTTGAGTCTATTTCACCCATTCAAATTCACCCTCCTTTTCCACAGTTCCTCTGTTTCTCTCAATCCTTAAATCTCACTAGTTAAGGAGATAGACTGTTGGTCCCGTCATTCACTAAGGTGCCCTCACCATGCAGTTATCAGCTCGCACTTCCAGCAACTTGCAACATAAAAAATTTTCAAGCAGAACAGTGAGGGAAGAAGTGTAACTAATGGGGCATGCCGCAAGATGCTCTGCTCCAGCAAAATCTGGGCCAATGTTTTTCCATCTCTCACAATGAATGTTCATTTAGTATAGTAGAGTCTGCAGGCAATTTGAGATGGATAATCTCCTGTGTATGATTGTACTACTTTCCAGAAAGGCTCTCAGTTTGGACCTTACCAAAAAATATGCTGCTGAACTCCCCCTGAACAACATTCACTCAAGGAGTGAAGTTTTATGAATTTTACATAACCTTTGAGGAGGTGAGTTGTTTTCTTGCATATATTAAGAGACATACCTACAGCATGATGCAGAAGATGACTACAATGACTTACAAATTTAACTCTGCTGGCTGGTGGGAGCATATACTATGCATAAATTTTCTTCCCTCTACTTCTGCTGTCCTGAAGGCAGTGACTCTTTTTGAGGTATAGGTGCTTTGGCATCTGCAACCCTCTGGTACCTTGCCCTAGTGACCATTCTTCATGGGTCAGCTTAGACAATATTAACAAACAATTTGACTAGGTTTGAAAGGGGGAGGGTGAGCGTGAAAAGCCCAGTTGGCCTTAACCCTTTCCTCACCCACAATCAGGAGTGGGACTTATGGCCTATTTTTCCCTCCCTATCCTGCAGACACAGACTAATTGTAGCACCCCAGCTCCATGCAGACAAACGTGACCAGGGATTTAACCTTCTTTGTCTGTCTAGCTCAGTACCACACCGACTATATGTTAATTGCAAGCTTCAGCCCACATTTGATTTCACCCATAATTGGACATAACTTGCTTGAAAACAATCATCTCTGCTTCCAACAATAGTGTCCAAAAGTTTTCTACTCACTGAATATAATCTTAATGCAGTGCCATTTCTCCCAAACACCTGGGCGATAGTATTGTGAACATGTCTGCATGCATTGTTTTGTGAGAAAATGACTTGCTTGGCAGAAAATAATTGAAATTCCAATTTAGTTTAAGCTGATCAAGAGATTTAACTGCAGTATTACTGATCAGCTGACTGAAATTCACAAGGCCACAATTCTTACATACTGAGTTGCAGATCTGTATAACCCAGCATCAAAACCAGATGATACCTTACTAATAATAATGTGCTATGTGTATTAATAGTAAAAATAATTTATGTACAGTGGTCCAAATTTTCACAGGGCAAAGTGTTATATAATATATTTGCATCAAAATTACTATCCATACAGGACACAAAGAATGCATTTAAATTGTCCATAGAAATACCAAATAGAAGAGATCCTCACAAACGTATTTACAAATTCGTTACACATGAACATCAGTCCACAAATTGCTTAGAAAAGAACGGTGAGCCCAACAGCTCTCACGGTTGTTAATGATGAAATTGAGGAGCAAGTTCCAGTGTTCACACACGCACAGTGAAGTGTGGAAATCCGGAACTTGCTCCTCCTGGATTGCCAGCAATATGACAGTTTCAAATTAAAGGGATAGCACACATTGCAATCAGTGGAAACAAGGGACCAGCGCCAAATTGCTCATCAGCCCAGCTGGAAAGTAACTAATATTGCCACAAAATAGGTATGCTTACCAGGTCGAGTGACTATGAGCCTCCGAGTGCACTGCTGCTCAGAGAGGTCCAGGAAGCTGAGCCTCGGTCTGTGGACCCTATGGCGAGGGTAGTGTCCCCTGCGACGCATCTCTCTCTGCGGTTGCCCTCCCTCCTGCTGTGCAGGTGGATGTGTCACAGCACTGTGTTGTGGAGCTCCACGTGTCAGAGGTGGACGGCATGGCCGGCGAGGCTGGTGATGCTGTTCGCCCTCCGAGGAGGTCATGACTGCAGCTACGGCGGCCCCCATCCGGAAGATGTAAATCTGAAGGGGTCCGCAAGGTAGGTACATGTGTCTGGACACCGGGGTAAGTGTGCAGGTTGGTGACTTTGACCGTTAGGAGGAGGGTGGTGGAGGCCAAACTTTGTCCAAAGTGACAGAGTGGCCTCCTGCAATGAGTGAGGATCTCCCCCCCACCCCCGTCAAATGGACCTTTGCAGCTGCCACAGGCTGATGGCTGCAACACGTCCATTTGAACTGGGAGTGTTTCCCCCAGTACGGGAAACAGTCCCAGTTGTTTGTAAAATCCCACCCCATGTAAAATATCTCCTTAATCACGTCTGTAAATGACCTGAATAAATAGCTTAAGTGGCACCCCACCGGCTTTAATTGGCTGCGGGAGTCCCACGGGGACTGCACGCGCACGTCAGCGTGTCTGTGGGAAACCCAGAAGTGGGGTTGGAGCCGGGCTCCAGACCCGCCCCAGGAATCCCCGATTTTCATAGCCCCCCCTGACAGCGGGTGCTAATAATCGAGCCCCTGGTGTCCCACAGGGACTGGTTCTGGCACCACTGTTGTTCACAATTTACATTAATGATTTGTACTCAGGAATCGGAAGTACAATTTCAAAACTTGCAGACAACACCATTGTGGGGTGTTGTTAATACAAAAGGAAGAATGTGACAAAATACAAGACAAAATTAATAAACTTGTAGAATGGGCATGTACTTGGCAAATGAATTTCAAAACAGATAAGTGTGAGGTGGTGCATTTTGGTAGGAAAAATAAGGAGGCCACATACTGCTTGGATAATAAGAGTCTAAATGGTGTTGAGGAGCAAAAGGTTACAGATACACAAATCACAAAGGTTAATAAGGCCGTAAAAAAGGCAAACCAAGCACAGAGGGAAGAATTGAAAAGCAGAGATGTTATGTTAAACTTGTATAGAACCTTGGTTAGGCCAAACTTGGAGTATTGTGCACAGTTCTGGTCTCCCTGTTATGAAAAGGATATAGAGGCACTGAAGAAGGTGCAAACATTATTCATAAATATGATACCAGAACAGAGAGGGTAGGCTTATCAGGAAAGGCTGAACAGGCTGGGGCTCTTTTCTCCAGGAAAGGGAAGTCTGAGGGGACCTGATAGAGGTCTTTAAGATAACGAAAGGGTTTGATAGGGTAGATGTGGAGAAAATGTCTCCCTTTATGGAGGAGTCCAAAACTAGAGGTCATAAATATAACAATCACTAATAAATCTAATAGGGAATTCAGGAGAAACTTATTTACCTAACAAAAGTGGTAAGAAAGTAGAATATGCTACCACAAGGATCAGTTGAGACAAATCGCATAGATACATTTAAGGGGAAGCTAGATAAGCATGTGAGGGAGAAAGGAATAAAAGGGAATGCTTATGGAGTTAGATGAAGAGGGGTGGGGTGGGATGAGGCTCATGTGGAGAGAAACACCGGCATAGACCAGTTGGGCCAAATGGCCTGTTTCTGTGCTGTGGACTCAATGTAACTCAAAGTACAATTACTGCTAAAATAGGAGTCTTACACCACGGCCATAGAACAGATGATATGAGAAATGGAAATATTGCACAGGTACAGTAAGAATGCTCCTTTGGAGCCAAGGTTGAGGTAGAATGTTCCAGGTGGTTAAGGCAGCAGTCAACATGACCATCATTTTCAGTTCTTTTCCCACAGAAGAGCAACAGGTTCATGACATAGCTGTCTAATTTCACTACACTACTGCATTTCATAAAGTACAGAGGGGCACTGATGATGGCCATGTGGCCATCTGACCAATGTCATCTATTAAAAAAAAAATCCTGTGTCAGCCCTCTTTCACAGGAGGCCAATGGAGTATCTTCCTTTAAGACGCTCCTTAAAGCCTACCTCTCCTGTCCTAATACTCCTTAAGTGGCTCGGTGTCAAATTTTACTTTGATAACACTCCAATGAAGTGCCGTGAAACATTTTACTACATTAAAGGCACTATATAAATGCAAGTTGTTGTATGGGACCTTGGTCAGCAGGGGGGGGGGATTTTCTGGCTACATGGACCAGAAGTGTGCCAATAGTGGCACAGATTCCTGCTAGCCAGGCCCATTCTATTAAGGTGCCTTCTCACAGACCCCCTGCAAACTTCAGTGGGATCAGTGCTAGAAGGCACTGGCGGGCACAATCCTGGTGTAACCATTTGGATCATGGCCTGCGGATTTTTGGAGTCCTGATTAATTATTCAGTTTCATTCAAAGTACAGTACCCAAAATGCAATAGCTTTCAATATAAAGACAACTTCTCAGCCATTTGGCAAATAGTCTAACCTATTTGTGGTGACCAAATAGGATAGAGATTGTATTCAATCTATAAAATCCTGGCTGCGGTAGTTGTTGTACAGAAGAAAGTTTTCTAATAGATTAATAGTTTGAGGAGAATAGAAGCATTTTGCTTCAAATACGTTCCATGAATATCAACTAAAAAAAAATTACAGGGTAGAAATTGGACCCTGTTGCATCCTGGTGTAAAACAGACGCAACGAGAGCCAATTTCAGGGACCAATGACCTGCACGCCAAGGATGATTGAAAGACATTTGATGTTTGATCAGGTCATTTTTTATTAATTTACTGAAAACAGGAGAGCTACCTGCTGAGGTGCGACAGGTGCCAGCAGCTCGCCCAAATAATGAAATAAGGTTTGAGGCCCAATTTAGGGCATGGCTTGAGTCAATTTCAACCTTCCACCCCCGGCTCCTTTCAGGAAGGAAAGCATTGCCAGGCCACCAGAGACTAAAGAGAAACTTGGAAACAAAAGGATGAATTGTTTTGAGGTACTATTTCAAAACCATAGACAGATACAGCTGGAGATTGGACCATTAAGGTGTTGACACTAAGGTCTTTGAGGTTTGTGATATAGAACAACAAGCCCAGGTCTGAAAAGAGTGAGTGATACAGAAAACTCAAAATAGACTGCGCTAAAGTTCTCTCCCAGTTGAGCGAGGAGCTGTGGCAAACATCAGAAAAATAGATTTCTGCATTAAAAATAGATACCGACAAGTTCCCTCTTCCAAATATTACAGAATCCACACCTCAAACATCAACAGGAAAATTCAGCATCACACATACAAGAAAAATTGGAATGGTCTTCCCATAGCAAGAGTACTCAATAATAGATAATTAATTCTGTGCATTTTTAAGTCATCAGTTGGTTCTACCTGAAAGTGATAAAATCATGCTCACAGGATAGAAAACCAACTGAAAACAATGACTTTTAAATGTTTTATTTCCTATCTGTACCTTCATGTTGATATAGCATAATACTAGTTTCAGGAAAACTCATTCTATGACTATTGTTAAAAGGCAACAGAACAGGCTGGGTCACTCAATATAGGCTTTTATATAAGTCCATTAGTGACTCCTGGGAAATCTTCTATGATTAGTTACCTCCTGTCACATGGTTACCAGGCCACATCCCGATAGTGAAGAATTAAAAGCATAGAATTAGTGAAGCAAGAGGACACATTGAAATGAAACATAAAACTGCTTAATCATCATTTTCCAGTTAATCAAACACTAACATTACTTGGTATCAGTTTGGTTACAGGCTATTTGACTTAACAGTGAATAGGATAATGTCACCACCTTTTCAGATCAAGTTTTATTTGTGGATTTTTTTTTGCTGTACCAAATTCTGCATAGAACTAAAATAAGAAGAACCCCCTTGTCTGAACACACATGAAATTTTGTTCCTGTGTACAGGTAATTCCCCGCCAAACTTTTATTTGGTGTTGAAGTATGTTTAAATGATATTGTAGAAGTTCAAGCAAAGCACTGATTTTCTTTCTTCAGAACTATTATTACTTTAAAAAAGCAATACTTCAAATACTGATCGGCGTCAGTATTGCAAAAGATAGTGGGGTAGATTTTGAGGCCTCATGCCCGGTTGAAGCAAGGCGTCCCAGAAATGGTGAGGAATAACTTACTGCACCATTCCGGTCATCGCTGTGGCTGCTGCAATCGTCCCCCCGAACTATCGCTAGGTGGCCAGAGCGCCCACCTGAATCAGGCAGTATGCCCGTTTAAAATGCAAATGGTGATTCTATGATACAGGTATGGCCTCGTTTGCCATTTTAAAACAATACTGGGTGGAGTGTGCACTGCGGATGCTCCTCCCCGCCCCGCGCCCCCCCCCCCCCTAACTTGTATCAATTGGTGGTCCAGCCGAAGAGGAACCAACAGGTAAGTTTGTGTTGAGTTTTGTGGTCCTGTGACGAGCAGCAGTGCTGCTCTTGGCTCCACAATACCAGCTTGGGCTGCTGCTGCTTCAGCTCCCCCCTCCTCCAGCCAGAACAAGGGGTGAACTCCCATGATCTTCAAAATAGTGCAATGGGATCTTTTACGTCCACCTGAGAGAGCAGAGAGGGCCTCAGTTTAACACTTCATTCAAAAGATGGCATCTCCGACAGTGCAGCACTCCCTCGGTACTGCACGGAGGTGTCAGCCTAGATTTTGTGTTCAAGTATCTGGAGTGGGGCTTGAACCCAAAACCTTCTGACCCAGAAGCAAGAGTCTCTTGTGTGGAAGATGTTTCAGAGCTTTACAATAATGAGGAAAGGGATTTTGTAGACACCAAGCACGGGGAAAGGGAAGACAAATGGAGGGGCTACGATCAGGAACCAAAGAGGAAGGTTTTGAGGAACTTTTTGAAAGCAGGAAAGGTGGCAGGCAGAGCAAACTGTGGGTAGAAGTTCCAGAGGGTAGAAGCATATTAACGGATTAAGCAGCCGCCAATGGCAGAGCAGAGCAAGGTATGAGGAAAAGTCCAGGGCTACAGGAGTGAAGATTGCATGCAGGCAGGAAATCAGTCAAATAATAAGGTGGAGCAAGGCCATTAGGTAATTTTAAAACAAGAATGAGAATTTTAGAATAAAGACACTGGGGCATAGGGAGCAGAGGATAGAGATGATGGAAGAGTAGAAGTTTCTGCAGGAGACGAGATGAGCTATTGCCTTTTGGATGAGTTGATGCTTGGAAGGGCTGAAGTTGGGTGATCAGATTGTAGGATATTAGAGAATTGAAGTCCTAAGGTGATGAAAGCATGGACAAGGATTTTGGCAGCAGAACAGGAGAGATGGGGCAGTGGTGGACAATGTTGTGAAGATGGAAGAAAGTTATTTTGATATCGAGGCAGATATGGGTTAGGAAAGTGAGCAAGGGATGAGCCAGAAGCCAAGGTTACGCACTTCCTGACTCAGCTTGAGATGGTAGCCAGGGAGATTGATGGACTTGAAACCAAGGGCACAGAGGAGCTGAAGAGGTTAGGTTTGATCTTGCCAGAATTCAGCTGGAGAAAATATTGGCTCATCCAGGTCTTGATATCAGTCAGGCAATTTGAAAGTGTGGCAACAGCCTTTGAGTTAATGGAGGAAGTGAAGACATAGAGCTGAGTGTCATCAGCATACATGTAGAGGGGTAGCATCTAGATAGTGAATAGGAGGAGGCTGAGGAAGCCATTACTGTAATTACTTTTGAATGTAATGCATATTTACGGTGATATCTTGTTACAGTTTTATGCATGCAGCAGTTAAAAGTATCAAGAAAATAAATAAATACTCACTTTCTATTCTCTTTATTTAATAAACATTCTAAACTACATGTTATCTTCATTCATCACATTCCACAAAAGTAGCCCCTGTGGAACAACTTTTTTTTGGCCATTAAGTGTTAGAAGTGTCATTTATAAAGGTATCTCACTCCCCTCTCGATGTGCTGGGCACTGGTGATCAATACCTAGTTTACAGTATATTATTGATCCATTATGAATCCATATCATTTATTTCACTGTGTCTATACCACACTCATTGTATCAGCACTACAACAGGCACATCACAGTCCACCATGAATAACCGATGGAAAAGGAGGAGCACTGCACCAGAGGTCGTCAGCACAGCCTATGATCCAGAATGCAATGCCCTGTTGATTTTTTCATTTGTGCTTTTTGCTCCCATTAGATTTACTTTAAAACATACTTCAAATTTCTTCCTCTGATCCATTTACTAACAAATCATCTCCAGACACACGGCAACTTCTGCCAAAAAAGAAACAAACAGACTTTCCAAAGATCTTGGAAGAATCATATCATTCTTAAAGATGGCTAGTTTACAAATGAATAAAAGTGTTTTGAAACCACCCTGAAGCCTCTTCTAAAGGTGGTAAATGTTAACGACAACTCAGTGGTTTTGTAAATATGTAATGGTTGTGATTTACAGTTTATAACAGTGACTTCTGCTTTCATACTAGTACAGTGTTAGAATTATAAATATTAGGAAACCTTATGTCTTTAGTCCTGTAGTCTCCTTTTGCCTACATTGTTAGAATGGCTCAGTTCGTAGTACTTGCCTCTGAGTTTGGAACCTGTGGCCTATAAAATTCAATGGCGCCCAGTGCCTATTTTTTAGATGCTAAACAGACACAAACTTCCAACATGACGAGCAGGAAGCCCGTGCTCATTAAATGACGGAAGTGTGATGCCCGCCATATTGGTACAGGTGTCCAGGGCCCGTGCCTGAAATAGGCATTAGGCCCTTTACATATGATAATAAGGGGTCTAATACCTGTATGAGGCCCCCTCTGCAATATTGGGTTGCACTGAACGACCAGCAGTCCTTATAGGAACCACTGCACACCACCATCAAAAAGGTACGTTTGTTAAAAATACAGTCCCTACCACTTAAAACAATCACGTTTAAAATAGGCAGTCGCTTATATCGGCCAAAAAGCGATAACCATTCGCCATTTACATTAACATCAATTTCAAAGTCTGAGCTGATCATTGCACACACAAACAAAACATGTTAATTGCATCAACATTCTGTTTGGGGTGGTGACATAGGGGCACTGATAGAGGATTTTGCCCTGGATTGGTTACTAGATTTCTGTTTAGAACTGGAAAATGACTGTCTTGAAAGGAGAGCCAAAATATGCATCATCCTGAAAGTACAAAAGCTATTTTGAAAAACTGAAGGCATTTAAATGAAGCACAACTTAAACTAGATCAACTTCTGAGGCTCCCTTCAGGAAAGAGAGGATTGATTCCAAACTTGAGCTTCCAACTTGATCATGTCAATGGGTAAGACAAACCAATCCTGATAGGGAACAATCAAGGCTAATGCAATAGCCAATAACTGTGGCATCAATCGCTGGAGATTAATGGTTCTTGTTCTGTACCAAATTCAAAATCCAACACAACATGAGAGGTGGCCACAGTTTTGGAAGACTTAGCTTAGAAAGAATGCCTGAGACCATAGCTTGCATCTTAACCAATACTTAGTCCTGCTAAGTCTTTACCATGAGAGAGAAGAACAATGACACAGATCCCCAGGCACCCAAGGGCCTGACATTCCCTGTGATCATTAATCTTAGCAAAAACATATATGTGAGAAAAGATTGGTGGAATGTCAGGAGAAAGCACCAACAAATGATTCATCTGTGTTCAATGCTGCTCAGAGCATTCCTACCAACCGAGAATGAGTTGAAAAAGGAGGGAAACTCAGAGGGAAACTATGGTCAAATCAGTGTTTAACAAATGGTAAGATTTCAAAGTATCACCAAAGCAATTAAAAAGGTTAATACTACAGAGGAGTGTTCTGTCTGAAAGCACGATGTAGTAGCCCATTGGTGGGTATATCACAGTGAAGCTGGCGGAAGGGGAGAAGCTGGCTGTTTGCAGGTATATTGCAGTGAAGTGGGGGAGGAGGATGAGAGCACAGACAGCATAGTTGATACATGATTCACAGCAGATATTAACCCCCCTTCAGAAAAGAGGGAGAGAACTGATTCCAACTTTGGGATCAAAATTTGTTCATGTCCCTTGGGAAGACAAATCAATCATGGGAAAGAATATTCAAGGCTATACTGCAAGAGTCTGCTTTCTGGGTATGATACAAAGAAACAGTACAGGAGGAGGCTCGCACTCAACAGAGAGGTTGTGACTGAGAAGTGGCATCCAATTCATGGAGACCTGCAGAGACAGTTGTTTTGCTCTACCAGTACCAATAAAGATCTACTTTTAAGCCTTTGAGACCTTTCAACTACCCAAAAGGACATGACAGGAATGAACCACTTTGTTTGTTTGGCTTTTGGACATGAAATGAGCAGAACATATAGTAAAGGTGAAATAATTGTATCGTGCTATTGGTGTTTAATGTGTTTTGCTGCTGTATTTGTTAGTTGCATGCTGTGAAACTCTGTTAATCATAGATGTCCTGTATTAATAAGTTATCCCCTGATTGAAAAAGTAGTACTGGTGGATGATTGCATAGCCAACAGTGAGGTGCAGGGGATGCAGAATGCAATTAATCTATGACAGGGGTCTCTATTGCTGTAATCATTGTGGGCTCAGTGTTGTTAGAAATCATGACAACTGCTACTTCTGTAGAGCTACATAATAATATAGAACTGCTCCTGATGAGTGCCAACCAGCTGCTCGTGTGCTATTCCAAGTACGCCACAGGTGAAGGCTATCTCCTCATCATGTCTACTGATCTGTGCGACGTAGGACAGTGACACCTGTGGACTTTCTCATGGTTACTTGTAATTATTCTCCAAGTGAGTTGAAGTCAACGATACCCTGAAATTCCAATTGGGGCACAGGCATAAGTGAGGCAGATCTCTGATCAGTGGACCAGAAAATGGGGAAGAACCAGGTTATGCAAGAATTTTGCCCTATTTGCACTCTTATAAAAAAAATTGATGCGGGTTACATGGTTGAATCTTCTGCATTTCCCACCTTTTTTAAAGGAGCATGCCTGGAGGGGTTCCCAGGCTACCCCAGAAATTCTACCCAGTACAAACGTAGGCTTCAGCAAAACTGATGTCAGATTAAAGCCTCAGGATAGGTGCCCAAACTCTTGCTACCCAAGAGGATCAACTTCAACAGATAAATCTTAATTTGTGCCCTTTCTAAACCTTCCATCCTCCAGAGGAGCGGCACGGCATAGCTCAGACTATGTTGCCTGCAGATTGGGTGGGCCATCATTGATGTGCCTTTCCTGAGTATGTAAATGACTCCAGCCCCCTCATTTCGGACAGGGTCTGGGCCTCCTCATTTGGGGACACAAGGCCCTATATTTTTGCTGGTGGAGTATGCTGATCGGAATTTTGGACTCAAAACCTCCATGACAGCAATGTGAGACTCCATGAAAAATGGTCCTACTCTTATTTCCATCAAAACAAGATTATCAGTGCAGATACCACTTGTGTTGACATATGCTCTATGGCATTTTGCAGTTTAAACAATTGGTGCTCCACTTCATAACTCACATGGTACATTGCAGTACATATATGGACTCTTCCACACTATCCAGTTAACCCTTCAATATAGTGTATAATGAGACAAGCGACATGCTGCTGCAGTACCAATCTCCACTTCAAATTAGGCCCACTAAGGTCTGAATTCCGATACAATGCAGCAGGGGTGGTAAGCATTGTAAGTTCACTTCCCTATCTTTCCGTCTTAATATACCGAGTGGAGAAATGAGTTACAAACAAATTCATTTGTTCTCACAACACCCTTTTTAGATTAAGTCATACAATTGTCAGTGTAACATTATGATACAGTTCCCTTAACTGTAACAGATTAGATTCATACAACCTTTGAATGGAAGGCTGAGATGATAGATCCCTTTGTTCACGAGGGTTCTTCCCGCACGGTATGTTTCCTCACCATTGGCTAGCATCGAATTGGCTAATTCTATCTTCTTTTATCCTTCCTTAGTGACATAGTGATTGCTGGCGTGATCATCCTCTTCAACCACTCTTGGTTTGTTGTATGAGTGGTTACCTCTCCTAACAGGTTATCTTCACTTGTAGGTCAAGCTTTATAGCGATATCTCTGCTAATCTTGATATGCCACATGCCTACACACTCACAAATTCAATGGTTTGAACAGTCCGTGGTTGACCACAGTCCATAAATAAGGGTCCAGAGTGCATCGCGCGGTTCTGCTGACTCTCAACAGTTTTTCCAAGATATGTCAAATAAACATCTCTTTTCAAGATATGTCAAGTCACACTCTCTTTTCAAGAAATGTCAAGTAATTGTCTCAAAATCCTTCAGCATGCTGGGTCTCTACCCTGTACCAGCTGGTACCTCATCAACCATCACCACTGTCATCACTTCCTCAGCAGTACTCAGTCCCTTGCCTTGTGGATCCTCAGCAAAATCATTATCGATTTCTCCTTTAGTGTGTGTATATCTGTGCAGATGGTGACTGTTGGTATGCAAGCATGTGGTGCTCTGAGTTTTAACTGTTCTGTAAATTGAACAGATGCCATATTAAGAGTACATAAGCACCCTGTTCCATTTGTGTACTGTATTGGCATTGCATGTGCTAATATGCAATTTATACAGTGTGCATTTGCCCCTTGCTGTAATATTGTACAAATCATAGAATATATTAATGTGATATAGCACTAGTTATGCACTGTACACCAATCTCCACAGTCCCAGCATTTTCTAAACTCTCCTTCCCCCAAAAATTCCACCATTGTTGATTTACATGAGGAGATTTCCTCATTGCGCTATGCATAACAAAAATCATAAATCCATTTATAAAGAACAGGTTTTCAATTTTGTTACCAACAGCGCAAATCCACCCCCATGGAGTGAGTTTCTTAACAACTGGAACTCTACAACCTAGATAGAGACTGAGACAAAGTGATATAGCCCATGGAAATTCCTTTCTGCTGTATATTCTTTCTCCTGACATGACATGCATAATATAATTTGTAAATCCATGTTAGATTTTTGTTAATATCTCTTCATATTTTTATAGCATTTTCCTGCATACATCTTTAACAGCTATTATTTCATGTGCACCTGTTTCCCATGTTCTTACTTTACAGTAGTATTCATGCCTTACCTTTGTGCTCTTCTTTTATGTAGGTCTCCTTTTGGACCTCCAGCCAGCTCTTTTGAGTCATAAAGTTTGTGTCTACTCTGTCTGTCACATGTCTGCCAAGCTTCCCCTATTTTTTGGATGCTACAGAGCTGTCTATCCTCACCAAAACGTGTGCATGTCATCCATTACTGCAATTATCAGTGCTTTCAGGGTTTTTCTATTACCATTCAGATATTTTCCTCATCAATTGCACATTGCACAGCTGGATTATCAAACTTGGATATTTATAATGATTAAGTGGCTCATTAGGGAGAAACATTAAAAGGATTACTGCAGTGCACTATTCAAAGAAGAGCAAGGGTGTTCTCCCGGTTTCCTGGGCAACATTTATCCCTCAACCAGCAACACTAAAACAGATTAAGTGGTCATTTATCTCATTGCTGTTTGTGAGACCTTGCTGTACACAAATTGGCTGCCACATTTGCCTACAAAACAGCATTGACTACACTTTAATTAATTGACTGTGAAGTGCTTTGGGACACCCTGTGGATGTTAAAAATGCTATATGAATGCCAGCTTTCTTTTTATTGTCAACTTTGGCTCAGTGGTAGTTCTCTCACCACTGAGTCAAAAAGTTGTGGGCTCAAGCTCCAGTCCAGAGGCTTGAGCACACAATCTAGGCTGACATTCCAGTGCAATATGGAGAGAGAAATGCACTGTCGGAAGTGCCGTCTTTCAAATGAGTCGTTAAACCAGGCCCCGTCTTCCCCCTCGTGTGGCCACAAAAGGTCCCATGGCATTGTATGAAAATGAAAGAAAATATATGTATCTTTTACTGCAGCAAATTAATTCCTCATTGTTAGAAAGGCACATATCAGTATACTGAAAGGTGTGTATCAATTACTGCTAGTTACTCTGTAGAACTGCTAGTTAGTGACAATCTGGGAGCATATCTTTGTACAGAGTACCTTCCAATGTGACACCAAGAAGTTTGACTCCAATGGCAACATACATGAGGACTGCTGCCCATAGCCTACTGTTCCTATTTGTGTTGCTGCTACATTTGAACATCTGATGTCACGTAGGGGGGAACCCTGTACAAAATATCTGCACAGGTAACAAAAGCTAGCAGACAAATGCAAAAACCAATCAAAAAGGCTAATGGAATGTTGGCCTTTATCTCAAGGAGGCTTGAATACAAAGGGAAGGAAGTTATGCTTCAGTTGTACAGAGTATTGATCAGACCCCATATAGAGTACTGCGTTCAGTTTCAGTCATCGCACCTCAGGAAGGATATATTGGCCTTGGAGGGGGTGCAGCACAGATTCACCAGAATGATACCGAGGCTTAAAATTATGAGGGCAGGTTGCATAAACTTGGCTTGTAATTCCTTGAGTATAGAAGATTGAGGGCTGATCTGATTGAAGCGTTTAAAATGTTAACAGAATTTGATAGAGAAATTGGGGGAAATTTTAACCCCACCATGACAGGCGAGAGAGGGTCGGGGGAGTTAAACTGCCAAAAATGTGAAACCCAACCCCAACTTGCTGCGAGCACGTCTACTTCCGGTTTAATCGCAGTGGGTTTGGTGGCGTCTGAGTAATCTGCTCTGCGGAGGCAGGTCAGCGATTTTAATATTTAAATGAAGCTCCATTCCTCAGATTTTGGCAGCCATTTGAATTTAACAGCTGCAGGCCGGGTTTCCCAGGGCTTGGGAAACTCAGCAAGTGAAGGGGATCTGGAAGCAGGAGCTGCCAGATCAAGCGGGTAAGTGATTTTCCAGCATTACTTGTGGGCCAGAAGGGGTAGGAGTGCTTCCCCCCGGCCCCTCAAGCACATCTTCTGCCGTGATCTCTGCCCCATGATCTTCAGACACCCCTGCGGTCAGCTGACCCACCCAGTGATGTCTCCCCCTGCGACCTTCAGACCCCCCCCCCCTCTGCGATCTCTCCCCCCACCATGATCTCTACCTTCCCCGATAGCTGCAGCGCTCTGAACCCCCTCCACCGACCCCCGATCTTGCTGATTGCCGGGGGCCGACCCCAGTGCTCCCCGGGTGCTTCCTTGTACCGCAGGCTTTCCTGCCCGGGAAAATTATTTTACTGCCTATTGAAAGCTGGCCGGCTGCCAGGCGGGAAATGGAGTAAAAAATTTCCAATGAGGTCCTGCCGTTAAATTAGGAAAGACCTCCGCCTTACCAGTATTTCCGGGATTCCCCACCACTGACATGAGCCCCGGCTCCCTCCCTGCTTCCCCATAAATATCGGCCAGAACAAAAGACAGAGAGAGAGAGAGAGAAACATCCAAAAGGAAGAGAAAGAGAGAGAATGACCCGTTGTATTAAAAACAGATAACTTTTTTTCACTGGTGGGGTTACGTGTAGCATGACATGAACCCAAGATCCCGGCTGAGGCCGTCCTCATGAGTGCGGAACTTGGCTCTCTGTCTGAACACTTTGATTGCCTTGACAACGGGCAGTTGGAAAGATTATCTGTAATCACCAGGCATTGTTCTCTGACTATAAATACGGTAACCTTCAAGGAATCCCACACTTCGCCTGATGAAGGAGAAAGCCTCCGAAAGCTTGTGATTTTCAAATAGAACTGTTGGACTATAACCTGGTGTTGTAAGATTCCTTACATTCGTCAACCCCAGTACATCACCGGCATCTCCACATCGTAAATATCGGGGCCATTATTTCCTCTGGTGAGGGAATCAAAATCAAAGGGACATAATCTTAAAATTAGAGCTAAGCCATTCAGGAATGAAATCAGGAAGCACTTTTACATACAAAGGATAGTAGAAATCTGGAACACCCTCCCCCAGAAGGCTGTGGATGCTGGATCAATTGAAGCTTTGAAGACTGAGATCACTAGATTTTTGTTCCGTAAGGGTATCAAGAAATATGAAGCAAAGGCGGGAAAATGGAATTGAGGTGTAGATAAGCCATGATTTAATTGAATGGTGGAGCAGAGTCGAGGGGATAAATGGCCTACTCCTGTCCTTAAGTTCCAAATTCTCTTGTAGATGCGATTTACACAGGGAGGGTACCAACTAGCTGGGGAAGTATTTTGTAAGTGATGCTCATGATGGGCTGATGCAGCTTTAATCCACACATTTCTGTTTGTGCAAAATCTAACCTGCAGCAGAAAATAAAGAATAAGTTACAAAGGTTTGAGCGTCAAAAATTACTGTAATTTCTACCTTTAATTTCAATTTTTCCCAACTTGTAAGACATGGCTTCTGGCAGCCAAACGATATGTATGCCGCTAACATAATATTTCTTACTCGATATCCGATGTAATTTTCAAGTGTCTGTCCGGAAAACATGATTTATGCAAAGTTGCCAACTACAGCCAAAGGTCTCTCTAACTAAATCATTTCATGATTTTTGATCATTATAACATAATTAAATACAGTGTATTTCTCTGTGCCAGGTCATCCATTGTAATTCTCCTGGATTTTCTGTTAAATTATTTTATAAAAATTCTCACCATGTTTGGATTTTAATGAAAACTCCTTGAAACAGTACAAAATAAATACAATTAGTGGAGGGATTTATTTAAGATCTAATAGAAGGCAATTCACAGCACTTACAATAGGCATACATAATTAACAGTTGGGTTTAAATGGGCATTTAAATTTGCTGCCTTACTAATGTGAGCTCACATACCATGTGAACATGATAAGGTTAATCTTTTATGGTTATTTTAGCTAAGCTTTATAATCCAGTTTTAACATCAAAAAGTGTAATAACCGAAGGCACACAAGAGGGAAAGCAGGATGGTTACTATTTATTTGCCAGAGTCACATACAGTCTTTATATTCCATTTGCTCAATGCATTAATTTAACTAGCCAGTCAAACAGGCTATGGATAAGAATAATAATTGTCCACCATACTTTGATATCATCAGCCTTTCTCATACACAGTGGTGTTCACAAGGTCAATTTGGAATGACCAAATGCTCCTTAAGATCAATGATACCTATGTACAAATACATGATTTCTTTTCATTGTAATGCAATTTATCTTGTTCAGGATCAGTCCATAACTTTAGTCAAGGGTCACTGAAGGTTGTTGCTGGTCTTGTTCCTTTTGGACTGTTACAGATGATGCTTTCTCCTGGCCAGCAGTTAACATATCTCCTCAATAGCCTTAAGAGGGGGAGTGGGAAGCAGAATCACAAGCTTCTGAGGTACTGATGTGTAGAGAAATCTAAGATTGACCTTCTTGGTCAATAAAGCCTGGTAAGTGGGTATCTGCATATAGGGAACAAACATCTTCTATGATGCCTCACTCTAAGTTCCTCCACTCAAATCATTTCCAGCTCCTCATCCTCTTCTTCCTCAAAACATAGAACTAAAAGGATTCCTATTGGGAAATCCCTGTCCCAAGTCTACAACTGCACTTTCTGTAGAGTTAACTAACCAGGACAGTAACATTCTTGACACAATCTGCAAAGCACTACACAGCTAATATCAATGTGCAGGTAAAGTAAGACAAACATTCAGCTCCAGCAAACAAAAATGACTCCTTGATGCAGTATCCACCTTAGGACTAGGTCTCTGCTGCTCATACCTCCACTTATAATAATTAGGATCTGGTTTGGGGCAAAAGTTGGTGAAAATGGAGAGAAGAGTTTAGCCACGTTCACCTGGCCCCATTTTAATGCAACTGGACAGGCACCAAGCGGGTGTTAAAGGGGCCAACTGGGGTGCAGTTTGTTTAGCAGCAGATTTGAGACAGTCGGCATTACTGCTGCCTTTTATTTACTCTAGTGCCCCAAAACTATTCAAATCTGGCAGTAATTCATTGGAAAATTCAACCCATCACATTCATACAACAACGGGCCAGAATTTACAGTGAGTGGCGACGAACAACACCTGCAGTTCGTTAGACTTGACCTTGCCCATGTACTGTCCATGAGTTTTTGTGCTGGAAGTAATTGTAAGTTAGAGATCCAAATGGCGCAGTGTCCTCCACAGGGCATCTGGGATCTGTGTGAACGGGGCAAGCAACTGTATATCTCCTTAGCCAATCAGATTGAAAAATCGTTATTGAGCCGCGCAGAGTCTCAACCAGGAAGTGTAAGTTAGAACAGTGAATTCAATGTCAAATCAGGTGCAGAAAGTGAAATAAAGAGAGGGAAAGAAAGGTTTGGATTAAGCGACAGAGATAAAAGAGACAGAAAGAAAAAGTAAAAAAAAAATTAGATTTAAAAAAAATTCTCCAACAACAATTAAAAGCTGAAGGAATGAGACTCCACACTTGTAAAAGTTAATTTTCAGTGCCATAGGGGTTGTTTGGCAGTAATTAAGGCTTATCATGTTGTTAAAAGGGTGCTTAGACTGGAATGGATAAGCCCTAATTTTTTGAGGTGAGTTTAGTCTGAATCTACCACGTCAGTACAGGAACTTCATGCCATTCAATGTATTTGAATGGTGAGTCAGACGGCGAGATGCAGTTTTCATGAAGCTGTTGGAGGGGCAGCGCATCTCAGACAGCAACTTACAGATTGTCACATTTAATTGCGAAACCCTGCTCGCTGGAATTTGCTGTCCAATTTGTGCATAAATAACGGTGAGCGCGACTAGTCCCACTGTTATTTTCACAGTAAATTCTGCACCATTGTGTTTGAACACAATACTATCTCCCATTATGCAATCTGTATTGTTTAAATAAGTCAGTGCTTTAACTACCATGTTTGTGTTTATTCAGCATAATATAAAAATATTCTTTGTTGCATAAATGAGCAATATATAGTGATAGAACTTATTAATTGGTACAAATGGATTGTATCAATCTTTCATTATTGTGATTTGAAAAAAACACCATGAATCTGCAGAGGTCAGTTCCCAGATATGGTTAAAATAGGGTTCCATTGCATATTAAGTAGAAGATACCAGAACATACAATATTATTTCTAGATTTATGCAGTACTGGGGTTAAAAACAACAGTAAATTCAGCTTCAACTAATTAAGTCAACAAAATACTCCAAGCAGGGGATGCATATTCATTGTACTGCACTTTTATGCTGTTCTCTGCTACTCTTTGTCTGTATTATGAATACTTTGACTACGTAAAATCAATATAGAGCTGACTTATAAATGAATTACCAGTGACTACTGATGGTGGGTAAAATATGTACCAAGGTGGCTGGTTCCCATGATACTGGAATACTACAGACGAACACTGTTTTAATTAATTCTCTGTATTTCCATAAACTGTAATACTATTTACGTTATGTTTGGCCTATGAGTTATGCTGTACCATTTTAGTGCACTACTTTTTCACAACATTGCATTGGCCATCGGATTAATAATACCAATATATACTCTATGCATGCTTTATCATGCATTTGAAAATGACAAAAATGAGTCACAAAAAGAGTAGCCATGATGTGGAGATGCCGGTGATGGACTGGGGTGGACAAATGTAAGGAATCTTACAACACCAGGTTATAGTCCAAC
Organism: Heptranchias perlo; assembly: GCF_035084215.1. NCBI lineage: Eukaryota > Metazoa > Chordata > Chondrichthyes > Hexanchiformes > Hexanchidae > Heptranchias > Heptranchias perlo. The sequence continues at coordinate 43,132,693 of NC_090328.1, read as the reverse complement.
AGTTTTATTTGAAAATCACAAGCTTTCGGAGGCTTTCTCCTTCGTCAGGTGAGTGTGGGATTCCATGAAAGGTACCGCATATGTAGTCAGAGAACAATGCCTGGTGATTACAGATAATCTTTCCAACTGCCCGTTATCAAGGCAATCAAAGGAGTTGAATAGTGTTCAGACAGAGAGACATTACATACAGGACTACTGAATATACAAACGGTCAGAACCCAAAGACGGAGAGAGAGAGAGAGAGAGAGAGAGACATCCGAAAGGAAGAGAAAGAGAGAGAATGACCAGTTGTATTAAAAACAGATAACTCTTTTTTCACTGGTGGGGTTACGTGTAGCGTGACATGAACCCAAGATCCCGGTTGAGGCCGTCCTCATGGGTGCGGAACTTGGCTATCAATTTCAACTTGGCTTCAATTGATAGCCAAGTTCCGCACCCATGAGGACGGCCTCAACCGGGATCTTGGGTTCATGTCACGCTACACGTAACCCCACCAGCGAAATAAGAGTTATTCTCTCTCTTTCTCTTCCTTTCGGATGTTTCTCTCTCTCTCCCTCTCTCTCTCTCTCTCTCTCTGTCTTTGGGTTCTGACCGTTTGTATATTCAGTAGTCCTGTATGTAATGTCTCTCTGTCTGAACACTATTCAGCTCCTTTGATTGCCTTGATAACGGGCAGTTGGAAAGATTATCAGTAATCACCAGGCATTGTTCTCTGACTATATATGCGGTACCTTTCATGGAATCCCACACTCACCTGACGAAGGAGAAAGCCTCCAAAAGCTTGTGATTTTCAAATAAAACTGTTGGACTATAACCTGGTGTTGTAAGATTCCTTACATTTCACAAAAAGAGCATCAGGGAGGAAGAAGTATTTTGATGTCAGTGATGGAAATTTGTTTTAAATAAGTTATTCAATATTTAAACAGTGCACTTTTTAAGTCACTTAATATTGACTTTAAAGTTGCCACTAGCAGTTGTTTGTGCTATACCTGGAGAAATTTAATCCTAAAAAACACAACACACCTTTGGTATAGGTGTGGAGATAGTAGGGTATCAGGGTGCTCCAAAGGACCAGATGTAGCAGGAATGCATAGAAAGAAAAAATAAAGGACTGGAGACTCAGAGATAAAGACATTTATATTACTTGCAAGCTAGACAACTACTGTGTCTCAACCCTGATATATATGTATTTATATTGTTATGCAGTTATAGATTAGTATAAGAGATTGTAATTTCTCAAATTGACAAAATACATTTTTTTTAAACTTTCTTCTATTAAATGCTTAAACAGCTTTAATTTTCTTAATATTCTTGAATTAGTTCACACTCCCTTGGTTCACATGATCCAGGAGGTAATATTCAAAGCACTGCACACAACCATTGCCTTTTTGTGCAGTCTTTCATGATGCCAAAGCTGGATAGCATATTTTCTTGCAACTAGAGGTAACAGCTGAGAAACAGCAAACAACTGCTCAGGTTTCTTGGCTGAGTTTCTTTTCTATTATTGGGTGGGGGCTCTCAGTGGGGTCAACAGCCATTAAACCAAAGGTTCACCATGGTCTCCCAAGAGTCCAGTGTTTTATCTTCATCAAATAATGGTTGACTTGTAGACTGTTGCATAATGAAGACATTGGAACTAAAATGACATTTTTCTATCTGGTTCTAGATTGATTGAGTCCATTTAAATCCAGTCATAAAACTTAAAGGGGTGCATTTTGGCCTGCCTTTGTCCAACTGGCAGGGGTTGACCAGGGAGAGCAATGGCCACCTGGAGGAGTCGGCAGGGAATTCGCCCCATTTTCCGGGTCACCCCTCATTTGCCTGTGTTACGCAAGCTACCGACGCGAAATATGCTTCCCACAGGCAGCTCACCGAATAGGTGGGAAAACAGATGCTGTTGCAGGATATTAAAGGCCTGCAGCAGCTTAAAAGGAAGGTAATTTTTGGTGTGGCCAAACAGAAAAGGCACATTGTGGAGCTGCAGCAAAATGTCTGAGGGCATGAAGAGTTCCAGCAGAGCCCTGAGGTTTTTAGATTAAGCTGTGGAGAAAGTTCAAGAGAGGAAGGAGGTCCTCTTTCCCTCAGTTGGTCAGTGGGTGCCAAAACAAATTGGTAAATGGGCGTGATGAGAGATAGAACAGCACATGAATGTGAGCATCATTCACACCAGGAACTGGCTGCAGTACGGAAAGAAATGTAATAGTTTCACCAGGAGTGCCAAGTTGAGACTCCCCTTCAGATCTCTCATTCTTGCCGCTCAGCCCTGCAGAACCCTACTTTTCCCAAAAGTTTTGCCTCTGTTCAACCAATCCATTTCGCATGATTTTTTGGAAGTCAGCAAGGAAGACATCGCTGCACCTCCTTTTTACTTTTACTCAAACCCTCAGAAGTTACTCTCCTCACAACTACTTCTCCATCTTAACCACACTTGCCGTTTCATCCTGTTATCATTGGCTTGGCTCAATGGTAGCACTGTCACCTCTGAGCCAGAGGTGATGGGTTTAATCCACACTCCAGATGTTTGAGCACATAATCTAGACTGACATCAGTGCATACTGAGGTAGTTCTGCACATTCGAAGGTGCCATCTATCGGATGAGACACCAAGGCCCCATTTGCTCTCTCAGATGGACGTAAAAGATCCTATGACACTATTCAAAGAAGAGCAGGGGGTTCTTAACCAACATCATTAAATCAGATTATCTGGTCGTTTATCTCATTGCTGTTTGTGCACAAGTTGGCTGCTACATCAGCCTATATTACAATAGGGACTACATTTCAAAAGTACTTCATTGGTTGTAAAGCACTTTGGATGTCCTGAGGACATGAAAGGTGCTATATGAATGCAAATTACTTCTCTTTCTTTCATTCTATCATGTACACTACAGTAATCTGGCTCATGTATGACAAGGGTTGAAAGCCCTCATTCAGAACATATTTACTTGCTTCCACTCTTCTTGAAGGAGAAGCTCGTACACAATTGGAGGGAGACAACCAGTACAGGAGGAGGTGGTGCACTCACCCACGGAAGAGGCCACCATTGATGTGATGTGAAGACACACAGCAGTTAGTAGGAAAGCTGACCCTGGTATCACAGCATGGTTTATGGGCATCTTCCCTACCTCTTCTCTTTCTGTTGAATCATTTCAGTACTGCACTCAATTACCTCTTGAACACGACAACCTGGTGTAGCAAGTACTTGCTGTCGAAACTATATTCTAATATTTGTGCCTAGTTCCATTTTCTAGGTTCATCAGAAGACTCGGATATGTGTGCCTGACAGATTGACAATGAAAACCTTGACAATGATGCATCTCACTCTTACCACGCCAAGCATCAACACAGAAGTCGGCACTCCACATGATTTATATAGTGAGCTTGAAGGGAGTGCCTTTGGAAATTCACTGGGCACAAGTGAGCAGTAGCAAGTGGAGGTGGTAAGGAAAGCCAAAGTAAGAGCTAACTGGAGGGCCAGCTTGTGTCTTGATGAAGAGAACAAAGATGCAGACTTCAGGGGCCCAGCATTTAAAAATGAAGGATGATTTCTGTGCACCTACAATGGTTGAAGGCATTGCATTGCCTTCCAGGAAGCTTCTAAAACGTGTTGTAAGATATGGTAGAATCTACTACCAGCTAGCGTGGGGCTTTCATGGTATTGAAAATTTGCAGTCAACCATGCAGTGTGTGATCATCTTGATGACCACTAAGCAGCGAAGTATCCCCTGCAGGAGTCAGTGACTTCAGAAATAGCATCTCTCAGGGATGTGCGTACTACAGCCATGTAGGCTCTGGGCTCAACCATCTCTTCTGCCTTGGACATGCTGGGAGGTCAAATGGGTAGGGGCTTCATTCAAATTAGTGATCTCTTGGAGTCTGCTCTCCTACAGATCAGTAGGAGTGCTGAGCTATAGGCCAGTAGCAGGATCAGTCATTCAATGGGAATGTAAAATGATGCCATCACACATCTATACTCGTGTGACCTTCTGAATCAATGCCCACCCTGGTGCAAGCTGAGACAGGCACCCATCGCAGATGCTGAGTTATTGCAGGCTGCAGCTGGGACCCATTAGGCCTGAGCTCCTAGAGGTCACTAACTATAAGCATCTCAGAAACTCTTGAATGAGCTATAGCAGCCTACCTCCTCCCTTGTTGCAGCCACTGGGGAAGTTTGAGGAGGGATTCCAAAAAAATACATTAGTGTAAAGGAATTGTACCACTGGGGGAGCATTTCATAGAAGCACAAATTTGATCCAATGGTATAAAGAATTCTAAAGCCCAATTACTCATTACTTCAACTTTTTTTTAATTCGTTCATGGGATGTGGGCGTCACTGGCGAGGCCGGCATTTATTGCCCATCCCTAATTGCCCTTGAGAAGGTGGTGGTGAGCCGCCTTCTTGAACCGCTGCAGTCCGTGTGGTGATGGTTCTCCCACAGTGCTGGTGTACATGGAGGTGAAAGCCACAATAGAACTCAAAGTAGCATATTAAGGCAAAATAGATGAAAGCAATTTTGTTAAGATAAGAATAGATCCCGCAAAGACAACAAACCTCACTGACTTTTAAAAAAGTTAGTATACAACACTGTGAATCCTTTACAACTCTGTTGCATGCAAGTTTCTACCAAGGCACGATTCCTTTACAGTAATGTGTTTTTTTGGAATCCGTCCTTAAACCTCCCCACCTCTTTCTCCTCCTTTAAGACGCTCCTTAAAACCTACCTCTTTGACCAAGCTTTTGGTCAGCTTTCCTAATATCTCCTAATGTGGCTTGGTGTCAATTTTTGTTTGGTAATGCTCATGTGAAGTGCCTTAGGATGTTTTACTATGTTAAAGATACTATATAAATACAAGTTGTTGTTATTTGCAACAATTTGCCTGGCCTATTGAAAGAAACAGGGCACTACTCTAGTTCCTGCATTAATGTTTATAGTAATGCATTGTTTACTGTAATATGTGCAAATTAATCAAGTTGGCACAATATGAAATACTGTAAATATAATACAAAATATTCCAACAAAGTGAAAAACTCTATAACAAGAAGATGAAACCCATTGTGAAGCTATTGAAAGTATTCACACAAAACTATCAAAGCCTCAAAAGGCATTTTAATACAATATTTAAAAATAAATACTGTCTACCCAAGTTAAAAAATATTTAATAATGACTAAATCAAAACATTTCTACAACAGAAATGTTAAAACTATATCAAACTACAAAATAGTGACTGTGTTAACACAAACTGTTGCAGGAGCATAGCTTCATTAATGCATTTTATTAACGTTAAGAAAATGTGTTCAGTGCTTAAGAGGCATTCTCACAAATTACTTATACAACGGACTTCAAAATAATGCGGTCACATAGGGCCTAATAAAACATGAAAAATAGTGTGGCATTAAAAGTTAATAACTCATGTATATTGAATACAGATTTTGACATGCTGACACCCACACAAAGTACCATTAAAAGGAGCAGGGTGTGCATATTTTTCAAATTCACAATAAAATGTTCTTTATTTAAAAAGGTTTAATGTCACTCATGCAATGTGCTGATGAAGTACTTTTGTATCAGATTTTCTATTTTGCGTTTACATTTGCTTGGTTTAATAAAATCTAACAAAATACATGGACCACAGAAGGGTTAAAATTCCACAGAATCAAATTAACTTGCAGCTGCTGAATCCCCTTTGTATAGCCAACAAAAAAAAATACATCAAACAATGCAAAATATGCAACACAAAGACCAAATCTACACATCACCTGCTCTGAGATATTTATATCTCACAAAATTCAAGAGATATTGAAAAATTATAATCTTCTTTTGTTGCAGAGCATAGGTTTCTGTCATGGGATCCCCTAAAAGCAAATGAAGAAGGCCCATGACACTTTTCAGTGTCACCGCAATAGAAAGAAACACTATTTAGAGGTGGACAGCCAAAATTAGAAACCAGGAAAAGGTTTTATAGCTGATGGTGGTTAGTATGCAACACTGCAACAAATATACTGGTCACAGTGTTATTAACTAATGCTACTGCTATAACCCCATCTTTGATATAGACCAAATTGGTATCAACAGGCATGATTTCTACTTCAGCTGAGAAACTTGAGATAAATTCCCAAAGAACCTGGTCTCTCACTAGTGGATTTCCCACACGTTGTGATAGATCTACACTTCAATGCTGCCGTTAGCTATACCAAAATATCCCAGTCAGTATCTAATAGAATCCCATAGGAATTATTTTGGTTTGCTTCTTTATTTTTTATTGTTCCTAGGAAACAACCCTACAGCAGCAGCATAGAACATCTCAGTACTCCATGTTACTGTGTTTCTGTAATCTGTAATGGTCACAATTTCAAGCTGCCAAAAACTTAGAGGAAAAATTCAAGTATGGTCAAAAGCCTTTTTTGTGACTAGATTTTGAACCTTCAAATAGAACCACGAAGATAATTAACAATGCCTAACATTTTAATAATAATGCTCACTACACTTGATATTGTACATTCCTCTTATCAATTTGCTTTGCTAATAAAGATATTATTCTTCCATATTATCAACTTAAAACTCAGTGCTATGTTTTTAATTATACATAAACAAGTTAGAAAACCCGAATGTATGTAAACTAATTCATGTTATTTATTTTCTGAGTTTCTTTAAAATAAAGAGTTAATCCTCATTATAGATCATCTTTGGGGATGGAAGCAATGGTCATTCCCCAGGAATTTGAAATGCAGAAATATTCCTATGCTAGATAATTTTAAACATTTGTAGCAAAATTCTGAAATATATTTATTTCAGTGTCTGGAAGCTTTCATTGGGTCAAATAGCAACATAAATATTTGAAACTGTTGCACAGTTTCAAAATTGTGTTTGTTTTAATGGTGATGTTTTGTGAGATGATTTCCATTCCCATTGTGTTTTTATAATCGTGTTTCTAATGCCCAGCATGAAGTACATCACATTACATCACATCAGATAGGCTCAAGGACCTTGTTCTATTTACTTTAGAGCAGCATAGACTTAGAGGTGATCTGATAGAGGTCTATAAAATAAATAAAAGGACGGATAGCGACCCAATTGATACATTATTCCAGTTTAACAGGGTGAAAAGGACCAGGGGACATGAGTTTAAACTATGGAAGAGTAGGAATAGACTTGATGTTAGGTGGTTGTTCTTTTCCCAAAGAATTGTGAGCCTCTTGAATACATTGCTGGCTGCTGTGGTGGGTGCTGACTCTCTGCATGCCTTCAAGAGGGAGCTGGACCAGTTCCTGGAGCAGAGATTGCATCGTACAGAAGGTAAGTGTCTTTATAGATAACACTTAGTCCATGTGATCTCCTGGAATGGTTTCGATCACCTGAGGGGATCGGTTAGGAATTTTACAAATTATTTTTTCCCTTATTGGCCCTGGGTTTTTCCAGTTTTATGCTTTTTCCTGTTTTGTGTTTTAATCTCCCCGGAGATTACATGGCTGCAGACAGCTAGGTGTGAGGGTGGGAGGTCGGTGAAGGGAAGAAGTGTTTAGCCATGATGGTTTGGCCATCATGATGTGGGGCAAGCTTGATGGACCTGCTGGTCTTTTCCTGCTGTCAATTTTGGATACTCATATGACTTTGGAGGATAAAAGATTATTGACAATGATCTACACAAATCCTCCAAACAGTAACCTCTCTTCCCAGCATTTAGCTTTAGAACTTGTTCTGAATCAATCAGACATCACTACAAGCAGATGAAAAACACACACATCTAGCCATCCATTTATTAAAATAAATCAGCTTCCAGATTGTATGTTTTTTAATCTGCAAAATTATCTGAAATTCTGACAACAGAAGTGTTTTAGAAATGTTGGACAGCTCTACCAACTCATTGTGAATGACCATTCTCTTCTGTTCCCTCCACCTTCAGTAACTAAGTTGACCCCACCAACTAATTAGCAAATCTAAAATTGAGGGATTTTAAGAAAAAAAACTTACATTTATGTAGTGCCTTATCTCAGAAACATCCCAAAGTATCTCACATATATTGTGCAATTAATGTTGCAGCATTCCTTTTTGCCCACTGTATGGTCCCAAAAACAGCACTAAGTTGAGTTTCCAGTTAATCTATTTTTGATGGCGAGGGGGAGAAGTTGATCAGGACTCCCTGCTCTTCTTCAAAAAGTGCCATAGGGTCTTTAATGTCCACCTTACTAACCACAACAGGGTCTCTCTATGGATGTCTCATCCATAGGGCAGCACCTCCAATAAGGCAGCACTCCCTTTGAATTGCATTGAAGTGTCAGCCTAGATTATCTGCTCAAGTCCCAGAGTGAAGCTTTGAATTTACATCCTTCTGACCAGAGGTGGGAGGGCTACACTCAGCCAAGCTGACTTTTTAGTCTTAAGTGTAAAATAAGACCAACTTACTGTGGGTTAATTAATTTATCTGTAGACAGAGAAAAATGTAAATGGAAAATATAGCTATGCCTTAAGCTAGAAAACCATTTAAGTGTAACTTACAGTACATCATTTACTTCAAAACCAACAGAGGGAAAGAATTGTGTACTATATGCATCACGTAAATGTACTTTAAGAATTCAGTACAGTTGAATCCTGGTAAACATACAATTAGTTTTCCACTAGATTTTATACTTGGCCAAAATTTCTGTAGACTTTTTGTAAAAACGTTTACAATACCTGTATTTTTAAAAATTGCCCTCGGGATGTGAGCAACGCTGGCAAAGCTGCATTTATTGCCCATCCCTAGTTGCCTTCAAAAGGTGGTAGTGGGCCTTATCCTCGAACCACTGCAGTTCTTGCAGTGATGGTGTTCCCATGATGATGTTAAGCAGGATATTGACCCAACGATGATGAACGAACAGTGATATATGTTCAAGTCAGGATGGTGTGTGATTTGGAGGCAAACTTCAAAGTGATAATGTTCCCACAATATTGTTGCTCTTGTCCTTCTCAGTGATAGAAGTTGCAGAATTTATGATAAGTGCAGTAGCCTAGTGGTTATGGTACTGGACTAGGAAGCTACTAGTTGTGAGTTCAAGTCCTATGATTGCAAGTTGTGAAATTAAATTTAATAAACCTGTAGGGAAAAAGTGACCATAAAAGCTACTAGATTGTTACAAAAACCTAAATGGTTCACTATTTCCTTCAAGAAACAGAATTGATCATTCCAACCTGGTCGGGTCTACATGTGGTTGACTTTTAATGCTCCATGCAATGGCCTAGCAACCCATTCAGACAGATTAAATCATCTGTCTTTGCTACTGCAATTAAGCCTGCACTAAAATACTTTGCTAGACAGAATGTTTTCTACAAAAATAAAACATCATCTATTTTATGTTTATATATATATATATATATATATATCTTCTGTATATACTACATTTTTGACATTCCAGGACTTTTTATATTGTGATAGTGGTTTTTGTATTACCAAAGTATAGATCTTGTACAGTCTGCTGCAAGACAAATGGAAAACTGCCAGGACTCGCTAAGACCAGCAGCTAGGAAGACATGCTAAAAATGGGGCATGTTAGTAGCCAGTTTTAATGAGTCCTGGCAGATATCAATTGGTTTCGAACTAGCTGTAGAGATCTGTGTTTTGGTTCTGGATAACGTAAAAGCACCTTACTGCAGTCATTGCTGCTCTGAGTTTTTCTCTCTTGTTCTTCCTAAGCTCAAATAAGCTCCCTTTCTACATTCTTTTCCTTCTTATTATGTCATGCAGTCACCTACTCTATTCATTCCCAGGACCTTTCTCAGTCTTTAACTCCTCCTATAATTTACAGGTTTTTAAAACTTAAGCTTGGTATCACTTGTTGATTTATCTTGTCTTCTCTTCTACTCTTTTGAGCCTTGGTGGCATCTTGCAGTATGGGCTTTGGCCCATCACCCAAGTTTCACAATTTTAAAAAAGCTCAGATTAAAATTTTCCCTTTTTTTAGGGTTAACTGTGTGTAAAACCTGTCCAGAAATGAATGGAAACCCAAATTGTACTTTAAAGTAGAAAGAAGGCCCCCCCAAATTCAATGGTGCTCAAAACTCTCCAATCTTGCAAGAACAAGACCATTGTCCCTTGCTGTGTTGCCAATTTTAGGTTTAGTTTGTATGGTCTATTTTAAGTTTACATTCTTATGTATAATATCAGCTAGCCTACTTAGCACCTTCTTTCCCCTTTGCACCTGACTCCCATTCCCACCAAATTCCCATTTCAAAAATCCTTACTCTCCCTCTCTTCCCACCTCATTCCGTTACCAACTCACATTGTGATCTGGATCTCTTGCAAAGAAGAGGGAGAGAGAGAGAGAGAGAGAGATTAAGAGAGACAGAGAAAAAGACAGGGACAGAAAGAGAGAGAGAGAGGGAGAGACAGAAGGAGAGACAAAGATAAAGAGGAAAGGAAGCAAATGAAATTAAGATTAAATGATGCAGATGGATAATGAAAAAAGAAAAAAGACATTCGGTAATAAAAAAATAGAAAGAATTCAAGAGAAGCAACATAACGGCCTGGAGTTTCCGCTTTGAGCACTTGGCATTTGGGCGCTGCCCCCAAAAGTACACTTGCCCAAATTACGGCGAGTTACGCCGAGTTTCCGCTAAAATGCATTAACATAATAACAAATGTAAAATCTGTCATGAATCAGTTATTAAAACAGCTGACAATGGGCTTATGACTAAAAATAAGCATTTTTAATAAAGGTCTCTAGTCCTCTGCCTGTGAGTAACCTGATTCAAAATCACTAAAAATGACACAAAAAAAACTATACTGAAGCATTTACTACTTTCATTGGTGTATTTGTCAGTTTCTAAGTAAATTAATATTAAAAACATTTGAACAGTGCCTACTAGTGCTTTTGAGCCCAAGGAAGCTGGCGTAATTTTAAAACCCTCCTCAAACGGCCACAGGTTGGCACAATCTGCGGAAACTCACCATCTTCGTTGTTTCGAGTGGGAGGGATGGCCAGTTTTGTGGGCGGGGTTAGTTTCAACAATTTTTTTTAGTCAACACAAAACATCACGGAAACTCGACTTACAAATTACACCAGGCATAAGTTGAAATTCCTCTATGTTTTGTGTTGATTTGGCCAGATTGCGCTGAAAAAACCAGGACAATTGAGCGGAAACTTGATGTTTTACAGCACTTGCTATAGTATAACGCTCATAATTCAATTCCTCACAACGTAAATATCCACTCAATAGCACATCTAAGTGTTTTAAATGACTTCATCAAAGCTGCCTTTTTTCCTTAAAGTATGTGCAATTTTGCGGCATAGTACATATTAAAAACCTATATACTTCGATATTTTCTTATTAAACTTATTAATTCAAGTTACATTTCAAACATAATAGAAAACTGGTCCTCTATTTCTTATGTTTACAAGCATGCAATTTGATCACTTATGCTCTCCATCTATATCCTTTCAACTGTACTGCAATATATTTACTCTCCACCTCCATCACTGTGCTGCTAAAGCTTCTATCTTAGCTGATAAGACGTGATTAAAATGTCAGTCATATGATAACGTGATATATGACACATGAAAGGTATATGTTATAGCTGACACACACAATGATATAAGGCACTAAAACATTTACAGTAAAAAACAGAAATAACTTTATATTATAATGACAGCCACCTACTTACATTGCCAATCTTGACAACTTGAAAAAACAAATTATGGAAACTATGCAACGCTTATTAGACATTACAATAATTATTGTGACATACCATAGCTTATTATTTATCATTTTGAAAAATTAAAGGGCTGCAAACAAAAACAACATTGTCCATATATGCGTAATAGTATATCAGAACATTTATAAATCACTCCACCTGACCTTTTAGTTAAATTCATTGTTCCCTCATTATAACAGAGCTGTGCACTCTTAGGTCTGAGTTGATTAGGAATGTCATAGTCTAAAATGGCTTTTAATTCAGAGAAACATGCTCTGACCTTCTACCATAACCCTGTGTGAAACATGCTATAGTTTAGACATTAATAATGATGCTACCTCTTTTTCATACTAGCAAGGCACTACTTAAAAATTCGCATTATTAGTGACTGAACCCAAACCCATTTATCAAACAAAATTACCCTTCTGTGTATAACTGCTTAATTCAAACCTCTTTATCCTTCCCTAAACTATTGCCTTAAACAAATGAAAAAAGCCAACCAAATTTTTAAAACATGGAATAAACTAGTCACATATACAAGCATTTATTCGCAAAGCAAGAAGTACATTATATTAAACAGCATTGTAAACTAAAGTAAATATTTTGGGACACTGAAATTCAACTTCACGTTCAAATTTAGCCAATTATCTAAATACTAAAACTCACTTAATGCAGTAAACATTAATTATTTTACCATAAAGATGATGTTGCTACAGTTAGTGCCCTAAATGTTCTCATTATGGTGGGTGTCTGGTTGATAAAAATTGAGGTTGTATAAATTTTTATCACTGACTGAATCCATATTACACTCTTTTGTTGTCTAAAATCCATTATAAGAGTCTTACCGATGATTATATGAATGCACAGGTTTAAAAATATTAGCTGCCAAAAATTAAACTCTGTTTTGATCATAAAAGTCAACTGCAACATAAAAGTATGTATTGTACATCAGTTTTATCTTTATATGCACAAAAGATTTATTTTGGAAAGTGAACAGAAATTGGGTGACAATGGCAAGTGAGTATCCCTCAAAATTTGCCTGAAATTAATGCAATAATCTAACTTTATCTATCACCCCAAAAATGTAGGTTTCCTAACAAATGCTTGATGACCAATAACAAAGCTTAGGTCATTTAACATAGAAGACCAGCCAAGTATGGGAAAACATGAGGTGAACAGAGCCACTTCCAGGTCAAACCACTGGCAGAGGATCTGAACTCTCAATCACAGGAGGAATGTAATTAATGTTCTTTCTATGGAATAAATTGATTGAGCAAATTGAAATCCCTTTAAACTCCATGCCAACAATACAGGCACAAGCTATCAACAAGATAAAAAAAATGTATCTTGTTGGAAGTTCTATATGTGGTTTCTTATGACATTGAATGAGTCAGTGAGAGTCCATACCCATCAAGGTTAGTTGTTCATGGTCTTGCTGGCAGGCTCAATAGAATGAATCACTTTTTATTATTCGACAATATCATAACCTCAATCTCTAACATTCCTCAACCTCTTTTCTCACAACTGCAGACTAAGAATATGAACCACTGAAACTTGGAATAGTGGCAAATGAAAAAGAATACAGCTCAGAGGCCATATAATTTAAGTTACGCTTTAAGGATTGGATAGATCAGCAAGCTATGTCTACAACTAGTGGAAGAAAGAAAACTTCCTGGCACAAGGAAAATTAATTAAGAAAACACATGGAAGACCTTCAACCAAGCTACTATAATAGTATAATGGTAGATGGTTGAAGTTCCATTAGACAATTGAAAGCAACAGTGTTACAATGTTATAGAACTGCTTTCGCCTCAATAAATTCACAGAAATTCCTGTAAGTAGGCCTTCTCCTATTATGAGGCTGAACTACCAATAAATTGCTCTTCTCAGACATCACACCCACAAGATTAATAATCACCCTTACTTACATGTTTCTGCTTTCTGGAATTACTATAGTCTTATGCTACTGTACTACTTCCTTTGAATTAATCACAGGCTAGACATTTTTTTTAGAAATAACTAAAATATTTATTTACAATCAAATGGAAAAGTGATACACAAAAAATAATAAATGCAGTCAGTGAAATACAGCACAGAAGTATATTAAGTTTTTTTTTTTTCGTTCATGGAATGTGGGCATCACTGGCGAGGCCAGCATTTATTGCCCATGCCTAATTGCCTTTGAGAAGGTGGTGGTGAGCCGCCTTCTTGAACCTCTGCGATCCGTGTGATGAAGGTTCTCCCACAGTGCTAATAGGAAGGGTGTTCCAGGATTTTGACCCAGCGACGATGAAGGAACGGCGATATATTTCCAAGTCAGGATGGTTTGTGACTTAGAGGGGAACGTGTAGGTGGTGTTGTTCCCATGTGCCTGCTGCTCTTGTCCTTCCAGGTGGTAGAGGTCGTGGGTTTGGGAGATGCTGTCGAAGAAGCCTTGGCGAGTTGCTGCAGTGCATCCTGTGGATGGTACACACTGCAGCCACTGTGCGCTGGTGGTGAAGGGAGTGAATGTTTAGGGTGGTGGATGGGGTGCCAATCAAGCGGGCTACTTTGTCCTGGATGGTGTCGAGCTTCTTAAGTGTTGTTGGAGCTGCACTCATCCAGGCAATTGTAAACAATTTTACAACACCAAGTTATAGTCCAACAATTTTATTTGAAATCTACAAGCTTTCGGAGGCTTCCTTCTTCCTCAGGTAAATGTCAGGAACTCCTCGAAGCCTACGCATTTATAAATCACAGAACAATACATGGTGATTACAGACTGCCTTTGCAACTGCCCGTTGCCAAGGCAATCACCGTGTTCAGACAGAGAGGTGTTACCTACAGAACCCCCGAATATACATTCAACAAAAAAAACAAACAGGAAAAACAAACAGAGAGAGAGAGAGACAGAAATGTCCGGAAGGCAGAGAAAGCCAGCAAATGACCCGTTATATTAAAAACAGATAGCTTTTGTTCACTGGTGGGCTTATGTGTAGCGTGACATGAACCCAAGATCCCGGTTGAGGCCGACCTCATGGGTGCGGAATTTGGCTATCAATATCTGCTCGACGATTTTGCGTTGTCGTGTGTCTCGAAGGCCGCCTTGGAGTACGCTTACCCGAAGGTCGGTGGCTGAATGTCCCCCGACTGGGAGGGAACCCTCCTGTCTGGCGATTGTTGCGCAGTGTCTGTTCATCCGTTGTCGCAGTGTCTGCATGGTCTCGCCAATGTACCATGCTCTGGGGCATCCTTTCCTGCAACGTATGAGGTAGACAACGTTTACCGAGTCACAGGAGTATGAACCATGCACCTGGTGGGTGGTGTCCTCTCGTGTGATGGTGGTATCTGTGTCGATGATCTGGCATGTCTTGCAGAGGTTACCGTGGCAGGGTTGTGTGGTGTCGTGGACGCTGTTCTCCTGAAAGCTGGGTAATTTGCAGCGAACGATAGTCTGTTTGAGGTTGGGTGGCTGTTTAAAGGCGAGTAGTGGAGGTGTGGGGATGGCCATAGCGAGGTGTTCGTCGTCATTGATGACATGTTGAAGGCTGCGGAGAACATGGCGTAGTTTCTCCGCTCCGGGGAAGTACTGGACGACGAAGGGTACTCTGTTGGTTGCGTCCCGTGTTAGTCTTCTGAGGAGGTCTATGCGATTTTTCGCTGTGGCCCGTCGGAACTGTCGATCGATGAATCGAGCGTCATATCCCGTTCTTACCAGGGCATCTTTCATAGTCTGTAGGTGTCCATCGCGTTCCTCCTCGTCTGAGCAGACCCTGTGTATTCCCAGTGCCTGTCCATAGGGGATGGCCTCTTTGACGTGGTTAGGGTGGAAGCTGGAAAAGTGGAGCATAGTGAGGTTGTCCGTGGGCTTGCGGTAGAGTGAGGTGCTGAGGTGCCCATCTTTGATGGAGATTCGTGTGTCCAAGAAAGAAACTGATTCTGAGGAGTAGTCCATGGTGAGCTTGATGGTGGGATGGAACTTGTTGATGTTATCGTGTAGTCTCTTTAGTGATTCTTCGCCGTGGGTCCATAGAAAGAAAATGTCATCGATGTATCTGGTGTATAGCGTTGGTTGGAGGTCCTGTGCAGTGAAGAAGTCCTGCTCGAACTTGTGCATGAAAATGTTGGCGTATTGGGGTGCAAATTTGGTCCCCATGGCTGTTCCGTGTGTTTGGGTAAAGAACTGGTTATCGAAGGTGAAGACATTGTGATCCAGGATGAAGCGGATGAGTTGTAGGATGGCGTCTGGAGATTGTTGTTGGTGTTGAGTATTGATGCTGTCGCAGCAATGCCGTCATCGTGGGGGATACTGGTGTAGAGTGCCGAGACGTCCATCGTGGTGAGAAGTGTTCCTGGTTCAACTGGTCCGTGGGTACTGAGTTTTTGTAGGAAGTCTGTAGTGTCGCGACAGAAGCTGGGGGTTCCCTGTACGATGGGTTTCAGGATGCCCTCGACGTATCCAGAGAGGTTCTCACACAGGGTTCCGTTGCCTGATATGATAGGACGTCCGGGTGTGTTGGCTTTGTGTATCTTTGGGAGGCAGTAGAAGTCTCCCACGCGGGGAGTACGTGGGATGAGAGTGCGTAGGATGCTTTGAAGGTCTGGATCGAAGGTCTTGATCAGTTTGTTGAGCTGGCGGGTGTGTTCTTTGGTCGGATCTGCGGGTAACCATCTGTAGTGTTCCTGGTTGTCCAGTTGTCGGTATGCTTCTTTGCAATAGTCCGTTCTGTTCTGTATGACGATGGCTCCTCCTTTGTCCGCTGGTTTGATGACGATGTTGCGTTTGGTCTTGAGAGCGTTGATGGCGTTGCGTTGTGCTCGGGTGACATTCTGGACTGTCTTCTGAGTGCGCCTGATGAATCTGGCATTGACGCATTTCCTGACAAGTGGAGAGTATTCCATCACACTCCTGACTTGTGGCTTGTAGATGGTGGAAAGTCTTTGGGGAGTCAGGAGGTAAGTCACTCGCCGCAGAATACCCAACCTCTGACCTGCTCTTGTAGCCACAGTATTTATATGGCTGGTCCAGTTAAGTTTCTGGTCAATGGTGACCCCCAGGATGTTGATAGTGGGAGATTCGGTGATGGTAATGCCGTTGAATGTCAAGGGAAGGTGGTTAGACTCTCTCTTGTTGGAGATGGTCATTGCCTGGCACTTGTCTGGTGCGAATGTTACTTGCCACTTATGAGCCCAAGTCTGGATGTTGTCCAGGTCTTGCTGCATGCGGGCTCGGACTGCTTCCTTATTTGAGTGATTGCAAATGGAACTGAACACTGTGCAATCATCAGCGAACATCCCCATTTCTGACCTTATGATGGAGGTAAAGTCTGTGCTTTAATTATCTATTTCAGTAAGATAGGTTCAGATGACAAAATCTCTTCAGCCCATTTGACCTCCTCCTTCCAGAATACCATCTTATCATTACAGCATCTCGCTGTTTCTTAGATGAGTTTAGTGTCCTGGCCTGAACCGATCTTCCTAGAAACCCACTATGGTTATTGATAACCCTCTGTGTGAAGAATATTTCCTGATGTGTATCCCAAACTTGCCCTTCACAACTCTGAACCTGGGATAAGAGGGTTGTCCAATGAGGAGAGATTGAGTAGAATGGGCCTCTTTTCTCTCCAATTTAGAAGAATGAGAGGTGATCTCATTGAAACACATAAAATTATTAGAGGGCTTGACAAGATAAATGCTGAGAGGCTGTTTCCCCTTACTGGAGAGTCTAGAACTAGGGGTCATAGTCTCAAGATAAGGGGTCAGCCATTTAGGACCAAAATGAGGAAAAATTTCTTCACTCAGAGGGTTGTGAATCTTCGGAATTCTTTACCCCAGAGGGCTGGTGTTGAGTATATTCATGAGATCTATTGATTTTTGGACACTAAAGGAATCAAGGGATATGGGAATAGCGTGGGAAAGTGGAGTTGAGATAGAAGATCAGCCGTGATCTTATTGAATGGTGGAACAGCTCGAGGGGCCGTATGGCCTACTTATGTTCCTATTTCTTAAGTTTGAATGAACCTGAGGCCACATGTCATTTTGCCTTGGAGTATTAGAAAATATTGTTTTGAGTTTACTGCCTAAATATTTTGGGACCAAATTCCTTGGCCCTGCTCTACCAGTAGATGTGCGGCAGACCAGGCACCAGTAACCTCTGCCTTTGACCCCACTAGAGTATCCACGGTCAGAGGGAAGTCACCTAGTTAGCATGGAAGTGGCAGCTGCCTGTACCATTTTGGGCACATCTTAGGTATCTGCCGGGGGTAAAAATGGTACTTGCAAGCTGCCGACTGATCTGCTGGTGTCACCAGTGAAGAATGTTTTATCTTGATGTCAGCATTTTGATTGGGGGCCCAGGTGTGTCCCATTTCTGGAGCTGAATCTAGCCTGAGATCAGGCAAGATCACTACCTACTAAAATCAATTTGCCTGCCATTTATTTGGTTATTCTCACAAAAGTTCTCTTCCATTAGTTTTCTGATTATTGAGGCCAGGCTAATGGGTTTGTACTTGCCAGATACGGCTTTATCATTTTTTTTGTTTAGTATGGGGGTTACATTTATCTCTTTTCAGTTTGTAATAGCCTCCCAGTGTGTTACTGACTCCCTCAAAATGACTTGTCAGCACATCACATATCTCCTCACTTATCTCTCTAAGTCCTTCTTCTTTAAAAATGTACTAATCTTTTTCCCTGTTTTGGAGAACAAGGTATTTATTACTAACCAGGTGAATTCAATAGATTATGTCTTCCTATACCCCTTTCAGTCTGGTTGATTTGAATTAAATCATGATTACCTTGCGAACTCTTCATCTCAGAATTCAGAAATTAACAGCAGAATTGGAAAATCACCCAATTTTTTGCTTTTTACTTCTTTCAGTAAATAGGAATTCTGATGGCTCATACTTTCTGATGAACTGAGGAGACTGCTTTTGGATGCTTACATATGAGCAGACAAACTGGCAAAGCTTACTGATAATGCAATTCAACAAAAATATAAACTGCTTCCTACTCAACCAAACACAGTATCCTACAGAAGCAGATACATTGTCATCTGCATAGCTTCATACATGTTAACAGACAAACATAATGGGTTTGCAATTAATGGCTCCGAATACAGGAACAATCTGCAACTTACAGTTTTGTGGCAATTAACAATTGAAAACAGCAGCCATTGTCTGACCTTTATTTGAAAGTGCTACAAGCGAAGCCACACATTTGCAATAATCCTGCACGAGCAAAATTTAAAGGCAGAAATGTAAAAAAAATGATCCAAGCAGACAAGAATAACAAGTTAATATGATGATGTGGAGATGCCGGTGATGGACTGAGGTGGACAAATGTAAGGAATCTTACAACACCAGGTTATAGTCCAACAGTTTTATTTGAAAATCACAAGCTTTCGGAGGCTTTCTCCTTCGTCACGAAGGAGAAAGCCTCCGAAAGCTTGTGATTTTCAAATAAAACTGTTGGACTATAACCTGGTGTTGTAAGATTCCTTAAGTTAATATGAAACATATGAAAACGACGGACAGGAAAAGACCAACTGTCCCATCGAGCCTGCCCCACACAATCGTGATGCCTTTCGCACCATGATTCCCAACACCCCCCACCCATCAGTAACCATGTAAACTGCTGGGAGAGGGGAAAAAAAAGATTAAGACCAAAGGCCAATTTAGAGAGAAAAAAACTCTGGGAAATTCCTCTCTGACTCGTGCCCCCCCTCCCCCAATTAGTCCAGGAGACTAATGACCATGATTCATGTCACTTAGTATCTCACTTACCATTTGTACACAATGATCATTTTAATTTCAATTCAATTCAAATGGCCCATATACAGTAAATTACAAAACTAACAGGAAAAATATGAGATTTATAAGCATCCCTTGATGTTAAAAATCAAAATAATGATTCCATATTGTGCAATTATGTACAGTTTATATTAAGCTCATTTAAACTAAAGTAAATATGCAGATGGTCTTTCTTAACACCGTGGTTAGATTGACCTAAATTGAAAGGACCACCAAAAGAACATTTACACGTAGGGAACTTGTATTTTTAGCTGGATTTTCCTCTAAAAAATCAGCGTTTGGATTATTGGAGCCCTTTTATTTTTTTAGCTAGCAAGACGTCAAATATTAAAAAAAAGAGGAACGCTTATAAAAAACATATAAAATCAAATAAATTTAAATATAATAAAGCCCTGAAAATATAATGACTGTTTTCAAGGTAGAACATAACAGAACAGGTAAAGCTAGTCTATGATGCAAATTGGATGTGTAGGTTATAAAAGGGACGAAAGGTCATTGTTAATGTATTCATGTGGGCAATTAGACTAATGACTGATGTTCATAATCTTAATTGCTATAATGAAGGTGTTATTAAAAAACATTATACAAGTGATAATATAATCAGGTGCCTATTCATTGACATAAGCAAAAAGTATGAAAATAACCAGGTCATGACTGAAAACATTGATATGTGTTAGAATGCAAGTGAGGTAGCTAATGGAGTTATATTTATGTACATTTAGAAAAATACAAAAGATTTTTTTAAGTCAAAATTATATAAAATTGAATGAGAAAGAGATTAACATTTTAAATATGGTAAAAATAGATTAGCTAAAAGTTTTAACAATCAGCCACTGCTAGGCATTTGCAACAGGAGCCATGTTTGGAGACATAGGCCTGGATTTGCCTCCCACTGGTGAGTTAGCGGTGGTGCTAGAATACCACTCACCAAAGTGAATCCATGGCTAACCAGCTGCAGTTTTCTCCCAGAGCACTCAATTGCACAGCAGGTTTGGAGCAGTAACACTGGCCCTGATATCCTTACCAGCACTGGGAGGGAGGGGAGGACAGCTCTGGTGCAGCCAGTGAAAGAGCAGCATCACTTTTTTGAAAGAATAGCTAATGTAGCAGGATCCAGGGGCATGTCAGCAGCAGGAAAGGCCCCAGATTCTTGGACACGTCTCTGGAGGTCTTTTTGGCAGAGGTCAAGGCCATATGTGCAAACCTTTTGGCCCATGTAGGCAGGTAACCCCATAAGATAGGGTACGGTGATCTAGTGGTTATATTACTGGACTAGTAATCCAGGAAATGTGAGTTTGAAAATTTGAATTCAGTTTAAAAAAATCTGGAAATGAAAAAAAACTGGCATCAATAAAAGTGACCATGAAGCTGTCAGATTGTCATAAAAACCTGCCATCTTTACCTGGTCTGGCCTACATGTGACTCCTGTCCCACACCAGAGTGGTTGATTCCTAACTGCCCTCTAAAGTAGCCTAGCAAGCGACTCGGTTGCATCAAATCGCTACAAAGAATAAACTCCCTACCTAACAGCATTGTGGGAGCACCTTCACCATACAGATTGCAGTGGTTCAAGAAGAAGGTTCACCCCACCTTCCCAGGGCAACTAGGGATGGGCAATAAATGCCAGCCACATCCCGAGAATGAAAAAAAGAGGGTGCTGCCGGATGTCTGGAGGGAGATGGCAGAGGCAGTCAGTGCTGCCTCCACTACCCCAAGAACCCCAAAAGAGGTTCAGTGACCTCATAATGGTAGCTGAGGTAAATCTAGACACTGCTGCCAACATACATCATCTATCACTCAAAACAGCCTTCACTCACCTAATCTTTGTCAGCATTTGGATTTCAGGGGAACCTCCGCAAACATCCAAGCACCTTCTTTACTCAAAAAGGCCCTACCAATTCAGTCCCTGCCAAAAAAATTTGCAGCAAGTTTTCGGGGGTACTTGATTTAACAGACCAAATGCACCTCCACATCTAATCATCATGGGATATATTCGCTTATGTGGGAGAAAGTATCTAATGCCCTTACTGGTGTTTTCTAAAGGAAAAGATGGCCCATAACCAGCTGCAAAAATATATAACCGGGGAGGACCAGCAGTACTAAAAAAACCCTGAATGCTCATGAAGAGGAGATGGGCAGGCAGACACCAGAACCTGAGGAAGAGGATGATGTTGGAGGTGAGGTGGCAACAGAGATTGGTGAAAGCTGGTAGGTTGATAAAAGCTGAGTAGTGTCAACTTTATGTACCTTCTCAAAGTATTCCAATGCCCTTACACTCAGCAACTATTTCTTCAAAGAGGAATGTCACTGTGTGCACATTTAAAAAAGCTCTTCTGTGTTTCACATCTTAGGAGATTACTTGCAGGATAAGACCAGCCACTGAGGACCATCTATACATTTAGACTGCAGAATCAGCCCTAGGAAGTTGAAGAGTGGAAAGACACATATGCTCAGTTGGGTCCTTCCTAGGCCTTCTCTCTATAGCTCGAGTGCATGGTGCCATTCTTGACATTCCGGGTCTCCTATTGGGTTGGAAAGCGCCAAAATGATATCCACTTCTTATAGCCTTACTCACAGTATGGTATGCCCTTTACTTCTTCCACCACCTGAAAGACATTTAAACGTATGTCCTATTGACACTGATACCTGCCAATGAATGACAGGAATATACAGGCCAAGATTATCCAATGGAATTAAATTGGCATTTGGAGAGATAAATGCTATAATCAAACCAAAATTTTGTTGAGAAAATTCTGAATTGTCTTGAACACTGCATAGCAATTGATATGTATGGTACTTGCATATTGTTAACTGAACACCATATGGCCCCCTGATGGGAACAAGCATATTGCAGCAATTTCTCTCCAAGGTCACAGTCTTATATTCTTTTTGTTATTCTTTGATAAAATGTTCTAGAGGGTCTGGAAATAAATGCAGTTAGTTAATGCCACCAATTTGAGTGCTTATTGGATCAGAACAGTGATCACTACAAGTTAGAAGTTGTGCATTTGAGAACATCCCATCACTAGTGATGGACTCATAGCTGCTAGGAAATGATGGTTTCCAGGGGTAGACTTCAGAAAGATCCAGAATAAAAGGACCTGGAGTGAGCCAATTAGAAGGCCGGAGGGGTAACAATAGGAACAATTTCCATATAAATTAGAGCACAAATAGACTACTGGTCGTCTCCTGAGAATCTTCTTGCTGCAATTGGATCATGACCTTATACAATTACACCAGCTATGAGCTGGTTTCGTTGGATAAGTGATTGGAAATGCAATGTGTCCTTCTTTAATTGGATCTTCCCACCTCCTCCCACACAAACCTATTGAGCCTCATTAGTATTGTTGTAACCTGTTTCTGACATTATTGGAAACTGGTAACCTCCTTCAACAACAAATGACTAATTTGATACACCTCGATTGCTGTTTCCAGCTGTTCGAAACATTTAATGGAAATTTTAACAGCACTTGGAGAGTTACTCAATAATGGCCCCCTGCAGTTTTGAAACTGTAGCATAAAAACTGTACAGTGCTTTGGTAACTTACACCACAGATTACAGGACAATATAATAGGCATTTTTTAAATCATGAAAGGATGGGACAGAGTAAGTAGAAGCCGATTGTATCCAGTAGTTGAGGGGTCAAGTATGAGGAGGTCAGAGATACAAGGTTAAATGTAAGAGATTTGGAACAGATGACAGGAGAAACTTCTTCACACAGAGAGTTTTGAGGCTGTGGAATCCACTTCCTGGATTAGTGATTGAGACACAAACTATGTGAACATTCAAGATTAAATTGGATAAGTGGATAAAGGAAAAGGGGTTGAAGGGATAAGGGAACAGGATAAATGTGATCAGAATTATTTGCTCACGTGAAGGGTAAATACTAACTGACTTATTGGGCTAAATGGTCTGTTACTGTGTTGTAACTTCTGTGTATTTCTATGTCACTAAAGGGTATAATATAAATGAGGAAAAGGAGGGGCCAGAATAGATAATGGTGCAGGGAAGGGAAGAGAAATCATTGCACTTTTTTTTTTAAACAACTTTGAGTGAAAAATAGTCTTCTAACTTCCCCCCACTTTGTTCTTCTAATGATAATCCTGAGTCCATGCCCTCTTGTTACCAATTTCCCAACCAGTAGAAACATTTTTCTCATGGTATACTTTCTCAAAACCTGTTTGTGGAAATATGCTGTATGCAAATTGACTGCCATCTTTGCCTAAAAAGCAATCAATTGGTTGTAAAGTGCTGTAGGGCATCCTGAGGTAATGATAATTGCCAATTCCTTCTTTTCCTATTTGACTCTTATTGAACACTATTATCAAAAACTGAGACATGCAATCTTACAAAGCAAATCAGACTCCTATACTCAATATGATGAGGGATGTCCAGGTTGAAGTGGAGGGGGCAATTAGTAGAAGGGCTATAGGTATATAGAAAGGATGTCAGATAATCCTCTTGGATAAGACCTTGCTATGTTAGATATAAAGGGAAGGTTCAGAATTGGTAATTAATAAGCAACAGTCTCTCTGTGCTGGCCCAAAGATGCCTCAGAGGCATATATCTAATCTAACTTACTTAAACCACCCAATAGTAGTAAAATCAGTCAGGAAAATGATGACCCCTTAGTCTCTAGGCAACTGAAGGAAACCAAACCATATGTAACTCCATAAATTGCTACTTTCCAAATAATAGGTAATCCAAACTTTGCAACAGATGCAAACCACAGAATCAGTGAATTACTAATCAAGCATTCAGCTGTCACATTGAATTCTCCTTTAAATGTGCTGCCATAAGCATGAGGTAACTGATCACAACTGTTATATCAAACTGTGCAAAATGATCGATTCTCAATTAAATGAGCTGCTATAATATCAGACAGGTTGTCTAAAGGTTCAGGCTATAATTTATATGTACAAACTACAAGTGCTGGATTTGAATCCTCACCTCTAATGATATTTGCATTGAGTTGAAGTTCTCAAAAGGATTGTCAAGCACAGAACTGTGCTGAAGCATGGTGCTGGGACAGTGTGGACCCTATGGTATATCATTTCATAGTACCTGAATCATGAGCACATTAAACAGAGCCCACAAAGATGGGTTAAATTATTCAATCCTCCTTGGGAATAGGACATATAGTCAGAGATGATACTAAAGAGACAAAATAATAACAAGAAATAGGATACATTTTCAAACTAATTTATTGGTGATGTGTAGAAGGTGACAAGAAGTAAAGTACATACATAGTTACGATCATTGTTCTTTAAGACATTGAAGCACCATGTTTCTTTGAGCTCATGAAATAGATAGTAGCTGCTATTCAATAAAGACGGGATACACTAATGATGACAAAACCATAATTAAGCTTGCAATTACTCAATGCTGCCATTAGAGAATCTGTAAACAGCAAATGGACTCACAGCTGTATGCCATATAATAAAAATCAAATGGTAAACAAACTCTTATACTAAGAATGCTGGTAAAGTTGACAAAATAAACTTTAAACCTTCACACGAAACAAGATTCAGAGTTTACTAATACTCCAGCTCAAATGGAAATCATAATCTGAGAGAGAAAGCTAATGACCCATTATAATGAAGTCAACTTGAAAATCCAGCAGATGGGGCACCTTTAAATTAAGACACCATATTACAGTTTAACATAAGTATTACTTTGCAGGTTCAGAGTCTCAGCCACACGACATGTGTATGAGAGAAGGAGTAGGTTTGAAGAAGTACTAGCCAGTCATACTTCACTCCAAGTGCCATCTAAATCCACTTTCATACAATTAAAAAAAAACCCACTAAACTTGGAAGAATAAAAGTTACAGGCTAGAAATTCCAGGATCTCTGGAAGTGTGGTAGAACGGGATTCCCGGTTGCCTGCAGCTACAGATGCAGGTCCATCCCAAATTGCAGGGATCAAACTCATTTGCACATTTGGGCGATTTCATTATGCCAGTAAGGGCACTTTGGCAGAGCTCACCCCGACGAGAGGCCCAGAATGTCAGAGTGACACCGTGCACTCCAACCACAGAGAGAAAGCCCAGGAAGGACTGAACAGAGCAAAAATTTATTTCCACTCTTCAACTCCTTAGGGCACTTTCTTATAAGTCGATTCCCTCTGGGATTGATTATCTTTGGCAAAGTTTTTGGTCTTTTCTGAGGCCTCAGTGGGACTCACACCAGCTCTCAGTTGGCATGAGTTCTTTCATAAGAATAGAGGTGTTATGTCATGCTACACACTTACGGTGCCTGAGTCAGTTAAATTCTGTATTTAATACATGATTCTGGGGTTTTATCAGTATTAAGGGGATTGAATTGCAGGATTATTTATTTTTCTAAAAAACTGCAAAGCAGTAGCTTTGAACATATATATTCAAAAATTCCTTTACCCAGGTATTTAATTTTCATCCCTTACTCTTTTCTAAAGCTGAAGATACGCAGCAAGATGTACCAAGTTAGAGGTCAGTATCTGGTGATTAGCAGTACTGAGGAGGGGACACAGTCTTGGGGTTTAGTAGTACAACAGGTGGTCCTGGGCTTTGGCAGAACTGATGGGGTGAAATGTGGGTTTGGGTCATTGGTGGATTCCTGGGTTGGTGAGGGTGGGGGGAGAGGTGAGGCGATAGCAAGGCACTGACAGTATTGGCAAGAGAGAGTGGGGATAAGCTGGGATCTGCAGCACTAGTTTGTAAGTTTCTGCTACATTGAGTTAATTATTTTGTGAATGATTCCTGGAAAAAGTACTGTGGGGTGAAATTGGTCTTTGGCGAAAGCACAAAATGGGCGAAAGCGAATCGGCAGCATGTTTTACACAGCGCCCAATTTTCTTTTCCATTGAAGTCAACAAGAGTAAAGGCTAATGTGTACTGTTAAAGGAAGTGTTACAAACAGGAAGTGCACGACTTTTAATATATCATAGAGGTGTTTCAATCACATTTTTTTCAATTTTTTCGTGTCTTTTTGATCTGTTCAATTACATTCCTCATCTTTCTTTTGTTTATTTTCCTTACATTAAGATCAACCTCCCATCTCCCCTCTAGTTTTTCTGTTTTTTCTATAAAACAGTCAATTGCTATGAAATTGGATTTACTTTATCATTATATATGTGGAAATCAACTTTGAAGCAATGTAATGTGAAGGTACAGAATTGAACAATGAGGGATAGATTTTAACTGTCTGGAGTTGCAATTTTAAAGGCCTATTGGACAGAGCAGTGCCGTGGTCGCTTTGCTCAGTAAAAATTGACAGTACAGCAGAAGAGGCCCGAAAAGCTAAGTGTTGGAATTATTTTTGCGGTGTCAGGAGGACAACAATAACATGTCTCGCTTGTGCTCCGGGGGCTCCTCCCCTCTGTGACCGCACCCACTTTGTGTCTACCTTCCTGCACACTGGGTTAACCTCCGGGTCGCCTGCTATTCCACCGGCTCGGAGCCAGCAAGCTGCAGTGAGACACTCATTTGGTGCCCGCAGCTCGCTGGTGGAATGGTAATGAGGCCCCGCCTTCTAAATGGACTGAGCCTCCCACTGGTGGGATCAGGCAGCTCACTGGCACGCTTTGCCAGTCGGTCGCCCGTTAGTTAAAATAGTAAAATTCTATCCGTACGATTCAGACACTGTATATGTAATATTGCACCTACAGTCAGGAGCAACTCATAGAACTCAATAATAGCCATTGGAGTAGATTTTCATCTTCACCCCCCGGGTGGCGATCTGGCAGAGCAGTTCGCCCGGTCTTTCTAGAATTCGCTCAATTTTTATTCCATTGAAATCCACCCATAGTCTTGAACTTAGCTACAGAAAGTACAAACAAGTCAAGTTATAGATGCATATCAACTTTATCTTGTTAAAACAGGCAGAACTCTGCTGTTGATAGAAAATGCTGTAGACATAGAATGGAACAGTAAGAAGAAAGTGAAGAAAATATCATGTAGAAATGCATAGTTGATGAAAGGCTTCAGTCATGCTACCCAAGTTTGTACAAGGAATTAATTGGCTGGAGAAGCAAAGTGGTCCAATTCACAGAAGTGAAGATAGATTGACAATAGAAGCAATTAGCCAAATGCAATCAAGGTAAGAAATTAAATTATTAACAAGAAGCACAACAAAAGAAATAGTATAATAACTCACTTGAAAAGCTCTTCTGAAGTCTGCAAAAGTTGCTGCTCTGGGCAGTTACATGGTTATGTGCCTGGCTAACCAACAATTTGATGGCTAATTGAAGTATACAAACTCAGAGCAAGTACTGTAAAGCAAGGACTGCAGAATGTGGTATCTATTAGGATGATAATCAAAAATTGTACAAACCCTCTATTGGCATCTTTGTAATTAGATGATGTTTGAGAAACACTGCCAAAGATACAACATTGTTTAATCACATTGTTTAAACAGGAGAACCTAGCGGCATAATGGAGCACTTCCTGAATCAGTTCAATAGTCAATGCAGTGACATATATGAATTTACATAGCCTTAGAAGCATTCTGGGGTGGCCATGTATAAAAAAGTGCAGAACCCGGCATTTATGAAGAGTAAAATCCAAAGTAAATCAATTAGCTAAAACCTCTGTTGGCAGTACACAGCTTAGAGTGCTACATTCCAAAACAGTGCTCCACTTCATGGGTATAAATTAAAACAGAATTATCTGTGTCTTTTCAGCTCGTGCAACAATTAAATGCAACCATTCTGATGGTACTTTACAATTTGTGGAGGTTTTTGCACAGAACTATTGACATTTGAAATATTTTTTTTGCCTGAATGCTTATAACATAATTGGAATTCTGATCTTCCAAAGATGTTTATAAACTTCAAAAAACACAGCTCCATTTACAGCTTCAGAGATATTCCTCAGTCTGCACGCCTATGCCTACTTTTACTGTACTATGTATCATTTGACATTTTGGGACTTGAATAACATGTATATTATGAATGTGCTGACACAGATGTAGAACATAATTATATTGTCAGCATCCTACATCCATTATAATTAGCACTGCAACACTACATTTCACTGCATTTTACCATTTAACTGAGCACTGGTCTTCTCATGGATAAAAGATCACCAACTGTACATCAATAAGTTAATGAACTATCAAGGCTAAGTCTCATTTAAGTGCCAAGGTTTATAAACTCTGAAAATGTGCAGTGTTGTATTTTCAGAAAAAATAGCTAGGGATAAGTTAAAAGCAGAAATGGAACTATGTGATCATGCTGAAGGCGCAAATCACTACCACAAACGGTTGCTGCTGTTTTTATATGACAAGCATCTACAAAACCAAATATTACTTAGGTCACAAGCATGCACATTCTGTGAACACTGTATTTTGTACCGGAAACACAAGGTCAAATCTGCTATCCCGAATAGCTTGTAGGTGGCTGACACAGATGTAGAATATTATTACATTGTCAGCATCCTACATCCATTACAATTAGCACTGCAACACCACATTTCACTCCATTTTACCATTTAACTGAGCACTGGTCTTCTCATGGATGAAAGATGACAAACTGGATTGTTAAAAATGAACAACAATCATGTAATGTGCATTTCTTTTCTATTTTCTTTATCCTACATTCACTGGTTTGTGAAACTGATGTGGTGCTGTATCATGCTATGCCTCCAGTACTAATGTTGTAGGCATAGAGAATAATTCTATATTCTGCAACAGTGATAACTAAACATCCATTAAAGTACAAAAACTAGCACTGTCACTTTTTAAAAAAAGGTTTATGATTTTTTTCTCCCATGAAAAAATAATGGCATAATTGTGCAATTATCATTCATACAACATAATCATGCTATAAAGACATTTTTATTTCTTTGGACATTATTTCGTTAGGTTGGCATGTATTACATGAGCCTGGACATGGATACAGCAACACACCTCACCATCTCCACCCGCATAACCACGTTGATTGCTAGAACCCAATTTCTGTGTAATTCTATGTAATCATTAGGGCTGTCAACCGATTTTTTAAAAAAAAATCACAATTAATCTCGCAATTAAAAAATTTAATCTTAGTTAATCTTGGTTTTAATCGCATATTTAATTGATGCTGTTGTCGCTGGCATTGCTAAGTATTTATGTGACAGTTTTACTGCTATCGTTTCTGGCTGCCATGTCGATTATATTGGTGTCTGTTTTGACCTGTGTGCCAATATGTCAACATTGTCTTTACTGTTATCAGGGGGTGATTTGTCTGCCGGCTTTCCCTCCCTGTATCCCGTGCTCGCCCTCCTGCCACCTCTCTGCGAATCTTCCACAATTAACACGTTAAAAAAATTAATCGCCGAAAGCATTAACCTGCTAATCGCAGAAGTTAACTGTGATTAATTGACAGCACTAGTAATAATATTTAATATATTTGAGAAAGGGTGGTCAGATTGATAAATTATTTGTTTTATTTTGAGAACAAAATATAGTTCTTTCTAAAGCAAACTGATTAAGCCTAATATATTGATAAAGATATTAGCCTGGCTTTCATATTCAATAGGAAAAATCAATTTTTTAAAATGCCAGGAGTCAATTGTGAATGAAAGCTCTCTGAGAACAGTTAGTCCTGGGACCCAAGAGCTTGTGACCTTGGTGATCAAACATACAACTATTAAGTACCCAATTGCTAAAGCTTTGATTTCTGTGTTACTCCCACTTTGTATTTTCAGGAACTAATATCCAATCATACCATCCTACAAAGGAAGTAGTGGATGTGGCCCAATTACCATGAAATGGAATAACTGAAGATCTCCGGGGTAAACCTCAAACATGGAAAAGTAAAAAAGTACCCACCCACTGATATACCGCCAAGCCAGGGATCTGGGAACTTCCGGCCTGGGAGTCCCCATCCTGGGCCATCCCCTCTCCTACATCAATACCCTTGTAAGGGACAGGCAGAGTTTCTGCTGCTTACAAGGCCTTGCAGGCACTCCTGCAGAAAGCCAGGACCCATAAGAGTTTAGAGAAAGCTAACCAAATGAAACAGGAGGAGGGATCTGTGGATAATTCTGTCACAGGTATATCACAAGAGTGAGTATGGCATACTACACAATGAAATGAAGTGATTCATCACTGTATCATAGTTAGCCTGCAAGATGAAACAAAAAGTCAGAAAGACTTCAACTTAACTCTGACCGTGCACTTGCGAAAGCAATACAACAGGCAAGACAAAGAGGCTGTTAAAAAAAAATTACAAACCAGCCAGATTGAAAACCAAAACAGCTGGATCTATAGTGAAAACCTCAGCAGCCTACAAAAGTGGTCCAGCCAGAGTATTTCTGAAGCAAAGCCACAAATGGAGAGAGAAACTTACCAATAATGTCATCTATGGAGACCTTGCACAACTTAGATTTCTCATTCTACCACTTTCTCTTTTTTAAAGAGGTACTCAGTACACTTGTCCAGGGAATTAAGTACTGGTACACACAGCCTTTGGTTGGTTTGTGTAGTGAGAGTTTCCGCTGAGCAGTTGCTAGCTATTCTAGGTACAGGGAATGAATGACATGTGCTGATCTTGAAATTGGTCAGCAACCCCGCAATGGGTGCAAATATTTAGCAACATATTCTGGAGATGTGTGCACTGATGGGGGCACGAGGGAAGATGTTCTTTGATCTGCACCCAGACACACTGGATCACTTGGGTGCTGCGAATGACAAAAAAGTTGGTGGGACAGAGCACATGCCTATAAAGGAACCCACCCAATTTTATTCCATTTACATTGATGTAAAGAAAACCGGGCGGGTTCCTTTGCATGTATATGCTCCAACATACCCGATTTCCCAATAATTACTGGGGAACCAGTGCGCCTAGGTGCAGATCCAGGAACATCCAAGAAAATCCAGGAAAATCTCCCCTTATGAAGTACTACACATGTTAGACAGGAAGTGTGCTGGAAACAGAAAGCTGTGGTGGCAGTTAAAAGCATGAACAAAAGTACATGTTACTGGGTGAAATATAACAAAAAGATGGAAAATCCTAGATAGTGAGGTTGTTTTTTAATAATGTGCCATAGATCTGCCCTAGAAAGAAAAATGAGTGACATTATTACTCCATAAATGGTGTTGTAATAGCTAAGGGTGAAGTTCAAAGTGATCTAGTAATATTAGTAGCTTTGAAACAGAGCAGCAAACATCAAAGCAAATGGAATGCTAACCTGTATAGTCAAAACATCGAAGTACAAGTTAGAGGAAGTACTGATCAAACTGTGTAGTGCTGTGTTCAGACAACACCTTGGATACTATGTCCAGTTCTGATCACTGAGACACAGAGGAAATCTTCAAGCCCAGGAGATAGTTCCGATGAGATCCACAAGATTGATTCAAAAAAATTGGGCTTTTTGACCATGAAAAGAGGCAACTGACATTATAGAGGTATGTAAAGTAGTAACAGTATAGGAAAGGTAGATCTGGACACTAATTCAAATTAAACAGTTACTAATAGGACAAGGGGCACAGGTTCAAACTAGCAAAAGGATTGATGTCAGAGAGCTCTTCAACAAAAAGTGATTAACACATGGATCAGACTTCCAAGTACAGTATTGCAGGCAAAAAGCAGGAAATAATTTAAGAAGCAGATGGATGTGGTGATGAGGGTCTTTTTGGATCTTTCTGAATATATGAACTAAGATGGGTTGAACGGCCTTTCTCATCTGGTGATCTTGTAAGTGATCGAGACAGTTCGGAGTTTTCAGGAAGCTATGAATGCTTATGTAAATCTGGTAATCCAAGATGACTATACAATCACGATGGTGGAAAATCGTGCGGGAGAACAGGTGCCTGACCTCTACGCCCAAATTCCCAATAAGTGTTCTGTTGCACAAAGCTCGATGCCAGCAACATCAAAGGATTAAATTTACACCTAGATGAATCATGGCTAATCTTCTACCTCAACTCCACTTTCCTGGATTCCCTTAGTGTCCAAAAAGGTAATTTTAACTTAACTCGCAAGGAGGGAAACCCATGGAACTGGGTGGAAAATAAAATCAGCGTTGCACCGGATCTCGTCAGTTTCCCGACATTCAAATTGACCCAAAAGACTCAGCGACAGCATGATGAAGGTACAGCCTGATTATAGAACACTATATGGAAGACAGGAATAAACTGGACAGCAGATTGACATCATACTGTGAAAAGTGAACTGTCAGGGCAAGGTGGATTGCTCTTCAGTATCATCCTGTTGCTCAGGAAAATACTCACTGGAGACATCAAGTCATCAGGAAATGTTGTGTGGCAGAACTGCATGAAGTGTCCTCAGGAAAGTACAAACCCAGTCAAGCCCATGATACTATTTGCCCTGCTTGAGCAACGCAAGGGAAAGTTAACTATTCCTAGTTATTCAGGCGGAGAGGTTAGCGCATCTGATTTGGAACGTATCTAACTGAAAAGTTAATGGCCCAGAATCTGCTGAAAAAATAATGGTGTGTGAACAACGCATGCCGTTATTAATGTGCAAATCAGCCAGCAACTTGTAGCGTGGAAGAAATACCACGTGATTTGCGAATTGCAACAAATTGCTGGCCGTTTTGTGCGGTTCCACCATTAGCTTAATGAAAACGGCATCTCACCCTTAACCTCCCTGTGATGTTCATGAAGTTGCTGCATTTGTACATTAATTGCCCATAAAAAAGAAAAAGGGTGGCTAAGGCAAACGTAGGTCCCTTTGAGGATGAGACCGGGAAATTAATGGTGGGAAACATGGAGATGGCAAAAATGCTGAACAAATATTTTGTTTCAGTCTTTACGGTAGAGGACACTAAGAATATCCTAACACTGGACAAACAGGGGGCTCTAGGGGGGGAGGAGCTAAATACGATTAAAATCACTAAGGAATTGGTACTTAGTAAATTAAGGGGACTCAAGGCGGATAAATCCCCTGGACCTGATGGCTTACATCCTAGGGTCTTGAGGGAAGTGGCAGTAGGGATTGTGGATGCTTTGGTAATAATTTTCCAAAATTCTCTGGACTCGGCAAAGGTCCTGGCAGATTGGAAAACTGCAAATGTAACACCCTTATTAAAAAAGGGTAGTAGGCAGAAGGCTGGAAATTATAGACCAGTTAGCCTAACATCTGTGGTGGGTAAAATTTTGGAGTCTATTATTAAGGAGACAGTAGCGGAACATTTGGATAAACATAATTTAATAGGACAAAGTCAGCATGGCTTTATGAAGGGGAACTCATGTCTGACAAATTTGCTTGAGTTCTTTGAGGACGTAACGTACAGGGTGGATAAAGGGGAACCAGTGGACGTAGTGTATTTAGACTTCCAGAAGGCATTCGACAAGGTGCCACATAAAAGATTATTGCTCAAGATAAAGAATCACTGGATTGGGGGTAATATTCTGGCATGAGTGGAGGATTGGTTATCTAACAGGAAGCAGAGAGTTGGGATAAATGGTTCATTCACGGACTGGCATCCAGTAGCCAGTGGTGTTCCGCAGGGGTCGGTGCTGGGTCCCCAACTCTTTACAATCTATATTAACGATTTGGAGGAGGGGACCGAGTGTAATATATCAAAGTTTGCAGATGATACAAAGATGGGAGGGAAAGTAGAGAGTGAGGAGGACATAAAAACCTACAAGGGGATATAGACAGGCTGGGTGAGTGGGCGGAGATTTGGCAGATGCAATACAATATTGGAAAATGTGAGGTTATGCACTTTGGCAGGAAAAATCAGAGAGCAAGTTATTATCTTAATGGCGAGAAACTGGAAAGTACTGCAGTACAAAGGGATCTGGGGGTCCTAGTGCAAGAAAATCAAAAGGTTAGTATGCAGGTGCAGCAGGTGATCAAGAAGGCCAATGGAATGTTGGCTTTTATTGCTAGGGGGATAGAATATAAAAACAGGGAGGTATTGCTGCAGTTATATAAGGTATTGATGAGACCGCACCTGGAATACTGCATACAGTTTTGGTCTCCATACTTAAGAAAAGACATACTTGCTCTCGAGGCAGTACAAAGAAGGTTCACTCGGTTAATCCCGGGGATGAGGGGGCGGACATATGAGGAGAGGTTGAGTAGATTGGGACTCTACTCATTGGAGTTCAGAAGAATGAGAGGCGATCTTATTGAAACATATAAGATTGTGAAGGGGCTTGATCGGGTGGATGCAGTAAGGATGTTCCCAAGGATGGGTGAAACTAGAACGAGGGGGCATAATCTGAGAATAAGGGGCTGCTCTTTCAAAACTGAGATGAGGAGAAACTTCTTCACTCAGAGGGTGGTAGGTCTGTGGAATTTGCTGCCCCAGGAAGCTGTGGAAGCTACATCATTAAATAAATTTAAAACAGAAATAGACAGTTTCCTAGAAGTAAAGGGAATTAGGGGTTATGGGGAGCGGGCAGGAAATTGGACATGAATTTAGATTTGAGGTTAGGATCAGATCAGCCATGATCTTATTGAATGGCGGAGCAGGCTCGAGGGGCCGATTGGCCTACTCCTGCTCCTATTTCTTATGTTCTTATGTAAACCCGCCACAGAAAGTTAAATCTAGTAATTAATAGTGTAAGTACCCTCTTATTGACATGATAATTGTTATGACTGCCAATCAACCTGTCTTGCCCAGAAAGTGAACAATTAATAGTGTGGAGTCTGATTCCTTCAGGTAGTGAATTGTTGTTGGAGATTTTAAAAATGTCAAATTTTAAAATTAAAAAAATTCTTACTTTTCCTTTCTGTCTCTTTTTTCACTATCTCTTAATCCAATCTCCCTCTCTTTATTTCTTTTTGCGTCCCTGATTTGACATTGAATTCACCCACTCTAATTCACCCTTCTTGTCAGTCTTTCCTCTGTTTATTTCTCAATCCTTAAATCTCATTGGTTAAGGAGATACACTATTTGTCCCTTTGTTCACCAAGGTCCCTGTTGCCCTGTTGCTCTCACTGTGCCAGTATTGGCTCGCACTTCCTGCCACTTTGTGGGCAAAACATTTTTGAGCTGAACAGTGGAGAAATAAATCTAACTAACAGGACACGCCATGAGATGCCTCGTTCCAGCAAATTTTGGACCAATCTTTTAACTGTAAACAACTTTTCACATCTCATAGAGATAGCACAGTTCACTCACACTATGTTACAAAATATTGTGGAACATCTGAAATCAATATTTATGCATCACGGCATATCAGAACAGGTAATTTCAGATAATGGACCACAATTTTCATCTCTGGACTTCGACATATTTGTAAGCGATATGAATCTGTTCACATTATGAGCAGCCCCACATAGCAAAGTACTGGGGAGGTGGAGAGAGCAGAGCAGAATACAAATAGCCTGCTTAGGAAGTCAGAAGATTCAAATTTTGGTCTTCTAAGATATCATGATACATCACTGACAAATGGATACAGTCCTACAGAACAATTAATGAGCAGACAGTTGAGAGCAATTCTACCAGTACTTTGAGCAAATCTTAACTCTAAATGGCCAAATCTGGACACCTTCTGAGAAAGAGAGGAGGCTTGCAAGACACATCAGATGGGAGACTTCAATTCATGACATAGGGCAATGAAGCTTCTAAACCTGAAGTCAGTCAGGGAGCAATGATAAGTAAATCATTTTTACCTCAATCATTTTATGCTAAAACACCTAAAGGTTCAACGAGCTGTAGTAGAACCACCAGACACTGATCTGACTCTTATACCCTTACCACACCTATCTGTAAAGGGGCAAAGAGTCAACTGAGATCACCAGGGCACAGCCACCCAAAATATATGAAAATGGAGCTACCCACACTTGTTCTGAGAGACTGGATTTATGAAAGTGATAGCTTCCAAGTTCTGTGGAATTTTATGTGCATCGGATCAGTGAACTTATAAGGTTATGAATAAAGTTTAAGCTACTTTAGAAATAAGTTTGTATGAATGTTGGAAGATTGAAAAGAAATTTATGTACTTCCTCACAGCAAATTAGGGAGGAAAAAAAAATCAATGAACTTATTCAAATATTCTTTGGGATAAAGAAACGGGGATGTAGGATTATTTGGGTTGCAGAACTATGCTAATATATCATGTTCGCTCAGGAGATCCAGAGAGTAGAGTGAGTTAATAGTACATAGGCATGGAGCTGAATGTGCTGGGAAGTACTGTTTTTTTATCAACCATGGGGTAAAAATTGGTATGGCCCATTCTCAGGCGCATAACTGATGGTACACTTCCAGGGTGAGCCTGAATCAGGAGGCCCGAGATTGGCCTGAAATCGGGTCTAATTTTAATAATCGGGGTGAGCTGCTGGTTCCTATCAGGCATAGAAACATAGAAAATAGGAGTAGGACATTAGGCCCTTCGAGCCTACTCCACCATTCAATATGATCATGGCTGATCCTCTATCTCAATACCATATTCCTGCTCTCTCCCCATAACCCTTGATGCCTTTGTGTCAAGAAATCTATCTAGCTCCTTCTTAAATATATTCAGTGACTTGGCCTCAACTGCCTTCTGTGGTAGAGAATTCCACAGGTTCACCAACCTCTGAGTGAAGAAATTTCTTCTCATCTCAGTCCTAAATGTCCTACCCCCTATCCTGAGACTGTGACCTCTCGTTCTGGATCCCCAGCCAGGGGAAACATCCTCCCTGCATCCAGTCTGTCTAGCCCTGTCAGAATTTTATATGTTTCAATGAGATCCCCTCTCATTCTTTTAAAGTCGAGGGAATACAGGCCGAGTCGACCCAATCTCTCCTCATGTGACAGTCCTGCCATCCCAGGAATCAGTCTAGTGATCCTTCGCTGCACTCCCTCTATGGCAAGTATATCCTTTCTTAGGTAAGGAAACCAAAACTGTACACAATACTCCAGGTGTGGTCTCACCATGGCCCTGTATAACTGCAGTAAGACACCCTTACTCCTGTACTCAAATCCTCTTGCAATGAAGGCCAACATACGATTTGCCTTCCTAACTGCTTGCTGCACCTGCATGTTTGCTTTCAGTGACTCGTGTACAAGGACACCCAGGTCCCTTTTTACATCAACATTCCCCAATCTATCACCATTTAAACAATACTCTGCCTTTCTGTTTTTCCTTCCCAAGTGGATAACTTCACATTTATCCACATTATACTGCATCTGCCCATACATTTGCCCACTCAGTAATCTTTGCCATATTGTATGCTTTTTCTTTTGACCTGGTACCATCCTTGACTTCCTTAGTTAGCCATGGTTGGTTCACCCTTTTTGTGGAGTCTTTCCTCCTCACAGGGATATATTTTTGTTGTGAGTCATAAAATATCTTTTTTAAATGTTTTCCACTGCTTATCCACCATCATACCTTCTAATCTGTTTACCCAGTCCACTTTAGCTATGAAACACTACGAAAAACTTACCTCGTGGTCTCCGAGATCCACTTGCTCCCTCTTCAATTTTTTTTTAAGTTCTGTGCTGTGATTTCAGTGCAAGTTCTTTCAGAACCAATACAGACTGTGAGAGAAGAATCTGTCAAGAAGAGAAGTCACGCCCACAAGCCGGCAACTGGAAATCATTCCTTCACAGTTAACTTCTGTATGTTAGTTTAAATAAAAAATTAACATATCTTATGATAAAAAGCCAAGCAAATGATTTAATTTAATGAAACTTACAGAAGTTAAAAGTAATTTTTTTTTAAATTTTTAATTTTTTTAATGTTTTTTATTGATCAAAAGATATTAAAATAAGAGTAATATGACAGTCCACATTTTTAAAATTTAATTTTTTGATGTCATTAACTGTCATCGCGCTTTTAAATAGTCGTGTAGGGCTGGTATTTTCCAGCATACCTTTTGGTGGTGTAAGTATCTTCGATCTAGCTGGGCAGATGGGTAAGTTTATGAATATTTAATGATTGCATTGATTGTAGTGTAGGTGGCCCTTTAATTCAGAACTGTCAAACCGCTGGTGAATCAATGGGAGCAAGTTCACGATTTCCTGGTTTTAGTGTGCATGTGCGCATTCGTGAACTTGCCCCCTGGATTCGCCAGCGGAGAGAGAGGACGCCATTGATAAACGGCATCCTCAGGTAAGCAATTTATGCTCCAGAGTCTTGTTGTCATGCTCCAGTGTGTTTATAAATGTTAGCCCTTGCAAAATATAGTTTCTAAGGATTTTTTAGTCCTTGTTGAAGGGCAGCCAAGGCTCATGAGCTTGGAAATTACTGTGAGTGAAATAATTGTATAAATGCTTAATGTGCTCATTATCAAAATCCTCACTTGATTGTTTTAACGAAAATGTTAACTAATGGGTTAGCGCTCCCATTAAAATCATGGACAGAAGAATTTGATGCAAGCGCATTAAACGTCTATACAATAACATTATTGTTATTGTATAGACGTTTAATGCGCTTGCATCAAATTCTTCTGTCCATGATTACAGTAACTTCCAGGCTATGCAGTTTTGCTCAGAATGGGACAAATGCAATAGTTGAACTCTTTACTCAGTCAGACTTGCTACTTAGTTTTATGAAAGAACAACAAGATCTCAAAGTTTAAACAGAGTACCGATGGAAGCAGGGGTGGAATTAGGGAATACAGCCTCATTCTCTCAATTTAAGCTTTCCTCCCTCCCCTTCCTCCCCCCACCCCCCCACCCCCACCACGTTCCCTGACTCTCTACTTGCTTAAAAACTGTTAAATCTTTCACTACTTCCAGTTCTGATGAAAGGTCATCGACCTGAAACGTTAACTCTGTTTCTTTCTCCACAGATGCCTGCCTGACTTGCTGAGTATTTCCAGCATTTTCTGTTTTTATTTAAGCTTAACCCATCTCCTTCTGGCAACAATGACCCTACCCAATTCCTGCTGACAGCCTCAACTCTACTCCTGCTGGCAATGCAGATCTGATCCGACTCCCGCTGGCAGCCAAAATTCACCCTGATTCCTGGTAGCAGTTCTGACCCAACTCCCAACAAGTAGGCCTGTCCCAACACAACCTGACCTGGCTCTTGGCAGCGTTTGGTCTTACTCAATAGCAGCACATACAATCAAATGAACGAACATACTGATGACAAATCAGCCAAGTTCATTCCTTTGAGAATGTATTTTATTTATTCCATTCATTCATTATTTTTTTTTAAAACTAACACTTATAAGTTCACCCCACCTACAAGGCCATACTTTCCATATAAAGAGTGGAGGACTTGTCTGGTGTAAGTTCAGTCATTTCAGTGTGCGATTTGCCAGCAGGTTCAGGTTTGCCAACAGGAGTCAAATCAGGTTGAGTGAGGGTTGCCGATGAGAGTCAAGTCAGGTCAAGGCTGCCAGAAAGAATTGAGTTGGGGTTACCAGGCACAGGTTGACAAGTGTCAGGTCAGGGCTACCAGCAGGAGTTAGCTCAATAAGACAGATGAACCTGCAACCCTCCTGAATCCTGTTGCTATGCTATGGATGCTTACTTGCCACCTCGTACAGTCCATAAAGTTCACCATGTATTTCAATGATGTTATCTAACAAATATGCCCCTGTCTGTAAAACATCATTCACGATATCTTTGTTAGGCCATTTTGAATTATGTTTGTGAACTCCACAGCTGGATGAATGAAATAGTTACCTTTATATTGGCTGCAAGGTAATTTGGGTGCTAAAGAGGTAGCATTACTGCAGATCGGTCCTAATTGACCAATTTTCTTTTCTTAATGCTAAAGGATTCAGATTGAATGGAAGAAAAATGATGCCGAACAATCATTTTGAATTTGGGTCATTGTTTTCTACAATATAAAGGCAATTTATTCTTTATTTGTGAGAAGTGCAAACTATATCCCAAGGTGTACAACGCAAAGCAATGGGAAAAAAATAAGAACATAAGAACATAAGAAATAGGAGCAGGAGTAGGCCAATCGGCCCTTCGAGCCTGCTCCGCCATTCAATAAGATTATGGCTGATCTGATCCTAACCTCAAATCTAAATTCATGTAAAATAAAAAGGGAAAACTGCCCATGCTGGAAGTCTGGGAAAAAAAACAGAAAATACTGGAAATACACAACAGGTCAATCAGCATCTACAAAGAGAAAAGGTAGGTGATAGCATTTCCAATAGGAGAAGATAAATACAGCATATAGCATGTTCAAGGCTGAGATAGATACATTTTTGGACTCTAGGGAAATCAAGGGATACGGGGATCAAGCAGGAAAGTGGAATTGAGGTTGAAGATCAGCCATAATTGAATTGAATGGCGGAACAGGCTCGAGGGGCTATATGGCCTACTTCTGCTCCTATTTCTTATGTTCTTAAAACAAAATCCTGCCATTATAATAAGCAACTCATAGTGGTTACATATGATTATATAATTCTTACATCTACGTACACTTACTGTCAACTTTTCCTATTAAGGTTCCCATATGGTGTTGCCCTCAGTCAGGCTATTAGGGCATACACTCTCCTTAAGGAAGGAGAAGAAATCAGAAGACAGGTTAAATTTGGCTATGGTCTCATCTATTTTTACAGATCAGAATTGGTAGAGGCTTTGGAATATAACGTTTGCTCACCACTCAGGCAGGTGTTAGTACATAAGAACCTAAAGAAGGGGGGAAATATTAAATTGATCACTTGTTTGGGACAAAAGAAGGACAAAAATTATGTAACAAATCAAGTGCCGGCACGCAGTAAATTCTACTGACTCACAGATAAGAATGCTGCCAACTGAGCCAAGCTGACACTTGGAAGTACAAATACACACAGGGATAAATGTATGTGTTTATGGAATATACCAAGAAGAGAACCATAACCAAACACAAGGACAAAACCTGATTTTGGTTATTTACAGCCACCGATGAACTTGTCTAGTAAGTGGAGTGCCCATTAGAATGTGCTTACAAAACATAAAAATAAAAACATTTTGTTTCCTAACAAAATTAGGGTTTTGACTTGTAATTTTAGATATAAAGATAATATAGGTCAGTATATCTCATTCAGCTCTGGCATGTGCATACATGTAGTTTGCTGTGTTATACTCATCAAGAACTATTTTCTAATGGTACGAAAATCAAGAATGAATTGTCACTTTTAACAACTACTTTTATATAAAAATTCCAGAATAAATTACTTTTGGCTTTAAACGCTAAATCACCATACACTTCAAAATCCTGGAAAATGCACCAATGAACTGTCAAAAATCAATATTTCCTGGGGTGAAAGCCCCCAGTCCCCTCTAAGAATTAAATTTTACACTATCAGAACTCACATCCCCCTTCAAAGGTTTCTAAATCCGCCACTGGAGAACTTGTCCTTTGGTGTGCTTTTCCCTGCTATAACATTACTGTCGGAATATTAAGCATACCTGCTGCCTCAGCCATAATAAGTTCATATCCCACTGCAATCTCATTGTAACTACTTCTTTGTGGTGCTACTGGGTTTCAGTTTTCACAAAAAGCAACCTGAATCGTGGAATGTGATTCCAAAACATGAATAAAAATCTTGAAATCCAATATAACAAAAAATAATTTAACTCATTTGGTTGCCTTGAAGCAGCAGCCTTGGTCATAGGCTTTAATAAGGACTGTTTTTCAGTTGTACACTGTTTTTTTTGTGTTGTCAGTTTTTTTGAGGCTGTATCAGCATATTGAAGTTTTTTGGCAGCTTTTCCATATTTTGTAGGTTGGCATTTATGCCACAGGGAACGGTGGGTCAGAATAAGAAGGTAATCGGTCCCTCTGGGATCGATTACCTTTGTTGCTTTGCATCTTTGGGGCCTTTAGTAGTTCCACAATGAAACCCATGTCTGCTGAGAGCAAACATGAGAACTGTCGGGTCCAGTAGGAACAAGCTGTGTGGAACTCCCTGGGTAGCTCGCAAATGCCCCAGACATGCCCCAAATGGCCAGCAGGATATGGGGGATGGGAAGAAGAGGCTGGGTCAGCATTTTCAGCTTAACGTATATGAGGTGGAAACCCAGAAGATACTGGTTCCACTCCAAATTGTACCTCACTCGCCACCCCTCCTCACCCCGTCTCCCACAATAATGCTGTAATTCCATCCCATGGTGGCTAGAATGTCTAGACTCCTATCACATCAGTCACCAAGCCATCTGAAACCATTCTATTACCTGTGAAATGCATTCAGGTAAGAACAAACAGTCACAGCTCTCCCAATGCTGTCACATTTAGGAAAGCAGCTACAGTGTTATTCCGCTGATAATATTTTTTTTCCCTCCCTGATTTTCTAGAAAAAATTGTTGGGGTGATTTTAACCCTGCCTGCTTGGCAGAAATCAGTTAAGCGGGCAGATAAAATTGCCCAAAGGAGTC
The DNA here is from genome assembly GCF_035084215.1 of Heptranchias perlo. NCBI lineage: Eukaryota > Metazoa > Chordata > Chondrichthyes > Hexanchiformes > Hexanchidae > Heptranchias > Heptranchias perlo. Next base: position 43,090,047 of record NC_090328.1, on the reverse strand, counting down.
GCCCGCTGTAGACCTGCAGGCTATGATTTTAACCTGCTCTCCTGAGCAGGTGAGAAGAACACCTGCTGGAAACTGGCAGAGTCCTTCTTTAAATATGCAGATAGAGTCCTGATGATGTAATCGGGGCCCGAATGCTATTTTAACCATGTACCCAAATGGGGAAACTATTGTGTCTTTCCCGCCAGGTCCACCTAATGGGGAGAGGAGTCGGGCTCAGAAAAGGCCCAAAAAGGAAGTCCTTTTATGTTATTTTTTACTTTCTTTGTGGGACAAGAGGGAGCAGGAGTATTACTTTGGCCCCCACAAGGAAAATTTAGGTCTCCCCAGCCCTGGGCTCCCCCCATCCCCTGCTTGGGCTCCCCCCTTCCCCCCGATACTTGAGTGCAGACTCGTTGGATCCCTGACAGGAGTTTCCTACTGCCTGACATTATGCTCCTGCCCACCAGCTGGATGCGATTCCTCACCTGTATCGGCGGGAAACTGACTGGGGGCATGTAGATGAGGCCTGGGAGTTAAAACCTCCTGAGCCTCACTGCCGAGGTCAGAATTGTTTGCTGCCTGCCTCGGCCCTCGCCCACCCAATTCTTGCTCCGAGTTAAAATTGGGGCTTGTATTTCTAGGACAATATTGGTGGCAGATTCAAAGCATTGATCACCTCCAATGCAAATGAATACATACAGCTTCTTTAACGTAAGTCAATGCTGTACCATTTATTTGAACAGAGACTAATATTTTGTTTGATTAGTCCACTGCATGTCACAAGACTATCCTTTTATAAAATGACAAGCTGTGATGGCTTTAAACTTGAAATCCTCAGTTTGTATGGCCCATATGATTTAGCTTGTCATTTACAAATGCTTCACGATGGACTTAGAGCTGGCAAGCTGTAATTTTGCACCTTGGTATATTTTGTGTTTGCTTCCTGAAGAGAAATGTGGGGCGAAATTGGGCTGTGCAGCGCCCATTTTGTAGGTGTTACACGGACATCTAAGCCTCAAAAATGGCGTCCAAGATGCGCGGGCACACTTCCAACGTGAAGTGCGAAGGACGGCATCTTGCTAAAGGTATTTGTGCATGGACACCTAATGACCGCTGGCAGCATGTAGAGTAGGGAGATTATGATGTGAATCAGTGTGCAACACTGATTTGAAGTAACCGGCGATATTTTAGAACTCCACGCTTCAGCCAATGCCCTGTCTTAGCCTCGCACAGCTGAACAGGACTTAAAAGGCATGAAGGAGCACCCCCTACCAGCGCTATTTAAAGGGATCATGCAGGAGTTACAGGTTAGTTGCTGTATTAGTTATTCTGGCTGCTGGTGCAATTGTATGTATTTTTGGACATTTCCTATACTTGGCTAAAGTTTCAATATTCTATAGAGAGTGGTCTGGCTGGTCATGCAGTACTTTTAGTGGCAATTAAAATATTGTGCTGAAAAAAGTTGCTTCCAGACATGGGTGGACTGCTAGGGCTTCCTCTGTGAATTGAACATGAGTGGGAGAATGAAGAGAGGTCACGCAGAGCAGGACAAGCTGCTAGAAGAGAGAGGAGGTGGTGGAGGAGCAGGGCATTCAGCAGGAGACCATATCCAAAGAGGTCTTCAGGGACCAATTCTCTTACCTCAACTTCAGCGACGACCAGTGCATCAGATGGCTGTGGTTCACTAAAGAGGTCATGACTGAAATTTGTTAACTGCTGCAGCACCGCCTCACCATTATGAGAGAACAGCTCTTGCCACTGTCTATCAGGCGAGAACCTAAGCCAGAGGAAGACCCACAGGAAGAGGAGGAGGAAGAGACGGAGGAGGAAGTGGAGGAGGAGGAAGAGTAAGTGCAGCAGGAAATGGAGGAAGAAGCAGGGAGGCTACAAGGTAGACAGGCCCTGTATGCCAGGGCTCTGCGTGACCAGATTATTAATGAGCAATACCAGTAACCTCAACCACACCACCCCATTCACCAACAGTCCCACAATCCTTACCTTTCCTCTCTCACATGACCATCAAATTGTCCTCCTTATGATTACACATTGCTTCCTCCTTCAGTTCATCGCAGAAATAAAAACCACCACCAAATGCAAATTCAAATCCACATTTATAAATTAACACATGAAATGATGCAAACAAAATGAGACCATTCACTGTTGTGCATTCCCTTAGTACCTGTCTTTTGTGTGTCTTTACCTTTCCTAGCGCTCCTATGGGGTGCATCTCGTGGCTGGAGCATGGGTGGTGGAAGGCTGCTGACCTTTAATTAAGGAGCGTGCAGATGGCCCTGGAGGATGAGCAGCTCTGGGCCGAGAGGGCCCGGCTTCAGACTGCACCATCTCGGCCTGGGCTGCAGCAATCTGGCCTGGCTGGCTGACAGGCAACAGCAAGGGCTGGTGGAGTGGCTGTACTAGGAGCAGCAATGCTATCATCCTGAGAGAGGACAGCAGGTTCATCTTCCATGTCTCCACTGCCACTCTCCCGGGGCGGCACTTCAGCAATCCTGTTGATCTGTTGAAGAACAGATGGCTGGACTGCTGTAATGCCTGGAACCCCCTTTCAACAGCAGTACCCAGAGCCACGATAGCAGCAGTCTCAGCTTCCAAGGCAGCAGCCTGAGCTCCAAATGCAGCAGTCAGACCTTTGATGGCAGATGTTTATGCTGCAATGAAAGCTGTGACATCAGTTATCAGACGCTGTATCATGGTGGGTTCCACAGGTGTGCTGATGGAGGTGACCACTTATTCCATGTAGGAAAGGCTGGGCTCCAAGCTCTGGGCAAAGCCCTGTGCCAAGTTGGAGCTGGACTCCTCCATGCCCCTTGACATTGTGCGCAGGCTTTCTAGCAGGCTTTCCAGTGCCCCAAGTATTTGGTTGTGTACGCCCATCAGCCGTCTTCTGTACCCTGGCCCATCGACATCATCATCTGACTCCTCTGCAGTAGAACTAATGTGCGACCTAACCCTCCAATGAGCTGGTATCTGTGGTATCCGTTTCCCCCCCGCCCCGGCTCCTGTGTACTTGTGCCCGGTATCTCACTAGCTGCAAATCCCTCCTCTATCCTAGCCTGTAAAGTACGCGAAGTATCAGTCTCTGAGCTGGTGGCTGCGAGTGTAAGATCGGGTGACGGTGTGTCTTCATCTTCCTCAGCCTTCTCTGACTGAGCAGGTTCCAGTTCTTGGATATTTGAAATGACAAAGGGACAGGGGTTGAATTGTGGTGAGGGGAGAGGAGAAAGTAAGACGTGCGTGCTTACACCATCAGCAGCATGTGAGTCAGAAAAGATTGTGGGATGAGGGAGAAATGGGGACCGAGAAGGAGGATTAGGAATGCAGAGACCCTCATCATCGATACCTCCAGCTCCGCCAGTACCAACGCTCAGCAATGGCCCATCCAATGATGGTCAGCACGGTCTCCTCCATGGGAGTTAGGACGTGTAGCCGTGCCTGTCCTCCTCCAGTTCTTTCTTGCTGCCTCCTGATATGCGTCACCTTCTCCTGCAAGAAAGAGGGAACTGTGTCAGTGAGTGTCCTGCAAGATGTTTGGGTGATGTTGCTGTCATGGTTGAATAACTGCCAGTGTGTGTGACCTGTGAGTTGTGTGTGTGAGACTTGCAACAGTGGTAACGTGTGAGGGTGAGATGAAGCATCTGATTTGAAGGGTTGAGTACTGATTGAAAGAATTTGTTGGTTGGTGAGTGATGGGGGGTATAGTGTATGGAGCAATGGATGAGGCTAGTGATGCAGTTGGTAGGATATACCACTTGACAGTTCAACACATTCACCTTGACCACTTGTGTCAAATCATTGCACTGCATCCATGTTCTTAGCGCCATGCTCCTAACATTGACCTCGTCCACTACTTCCTCCCACTGCCTCTTGAGCATATGTCTGGCGGACCTCCTGCCCCCTTGTGGATATAGGATGCCCCTCCTTCTTTCCACCTCTTGCACCAAGGCCTCTAGTGCATCACCAGAGAACCTTGGTGCACGCTGTCTCACAGGAGCAGCAATTCTTCCAACTATCACAGCCCAGGAATCACTTCTCACTCCACTTCCTGCAGTCACAGTGCACCTCCCCTTTAAGAGGTGCAGGCTGCCTTTAAATAGTGCTAGCCACTCCCATTATCGGGGCCCCCTGCTGATGCTTGCAGCCAATCAAAAGCCCAGGTAGCGTGGCTGCATCCAGTTATCACTGAAATCATCAGGCAACACGAATGTTACGTGTTGCCTGCATCGCAAACAACGGGCGCGGGTTAATCGCGCACCGCGTTCCCAGCGCCCTTTTTCGGGGATATCCAATATAACCCCCATGTACTTTTAATACTATTGTTTCAGCACTTTGTCAAATTGCTAAGATACTGTGATTTATGAGCTTTTCTAAAGGTGGCATTTACGATATACAGTACATATGGACTGGTAAATTGAAACCAATTTTTAATTTACTAACTTCCAGCAGATTATGATTGATCTTTTTCCCATTTCTTTCTATTTTTAAGGTCTTTGAAAACTCCACAATCTCTTCTTAATTTTTGTTGTCTTTACTTTGGCACAGTTTTAATGATATTTTCTGCAGTTAAGAATTTTGTTAATATGAGTTATAAATGCTTCTACATGTTAAAAAAAATAGCTGGAATTGTAAACAATGTCCAGGATACAATTAAATGTGTAACCATTCTCAACAGCAAAATAATCCATTGCTATATTTTTAATTCTCTTAAAACTGGTTGAAATTTTATCTAACATATGTCTGTTGGTCTCAAAGTGTCCCATTTTTTCTAGCACTTATAAGATTACGTGATTCTAAAGTGAAGTGAATATTTAGTAAATTCTTGTGGTCTAGAAATGAAAATTCAGCAAGATCAGAGACCATCCCCTAAGACTTCACCACTATTAATTGCATAGTCAATGATTGACTCTTAACCCTTTCCTGTACAAGACCTTGATATTTAGTGTGCCAGTTATTTGCAGTGCTTATTATTGCACTCTGTTGTTTTACAAACCTTAAGTACAGAAGTCCATGAACATCTATTACATATTAAGTATGGACATTACTCAGATTGCAAAGGTTACTGCCACACTGGACATTTTCTTCTATTATGAGGACTACTTTATTTTTTTAAAGAGCTTAAGCATGTTGGTTCTCTGGTAAAAATGTAGGGCTCCATTATTAAGAGTTCAAAGTTTTCTACAACCTTGTCACATCTGCTGCAGTGTAGAAAGGTTATAGTTTTCACAAGTGCAGTATTTTTATACTTCATACAAATATCATAACGCCATCATAGTGGTAGAGATTGCTATCAAATTGGAAGACTGTAGCAGAAAAGTCTGAGTAATATTTTAATGAGCAGAATCCTAGTGATAAAATCATCATTCTGAAGGGTAGGCCCTCAAACATCCCATATAATGAAACACACATTGCAATGCACACATTATACACTGGAAATATACGTACTTTGAAATACATACACAATAGAACATTTCACTCATCTGGATATAATAATGATGGTAGTGGGACTATTTGTTTTTGAAAGGACTTTCCTTGGGATTTAATTAAATCATTTCTGGAATTTCTGTTTTGGAAAATAAATAATTTTTTAGCAGGAACTGAACCCACAATCCTATACACCGTGAGTTTACAGTCTCCTAGTTCATTGACATATCCTGCCAGCTGTGACAGGGTTTTTGGCTGTGTCTTGATCCAATGTACACTATGGTCCCCAGTTGCAGAAAAACCATTAACTTGTACTTAGTTCAGGGAGGGGTGCTGTGGAGAACTAGGGTGTAAAGGTATTTTATTTTGAATTTCAGTGACCCACGTAGAACTGTGATTTGCCTCTCTTTAATATTTCAATGCCCCTAGTATTGTAATATCAGGTTCGTAAATCTCACTTCAGTATATAGTGCAGACACATTTCACGTTGTGTAGTAGGTATGCCTTTTCTGCATAACATATGCATTTCTTATATATTTCAGGGTGTTGTATACAGATTTCATGATATAGAGCATGAGGTTTCACGATATGATGCAAATGTCTGGAGGCTTTCAATTATATAACTTTCCAATGGCCCCTGTGTTCTCTCAATAGCTACCCTACTCATCCCCCTTGCAGACGCTTTAAAATAAGTTGAAGCAGTTATTAAGCATTATATGCATGTCTGTGACTCGCAAGGGGTAAAACTCAAAATAAAACAGCACATGGAAAAGGGCAGGTGGCTGTTTTACGACCAAACGTCTTCAGATCTGCAACAAAACAGTTTTGCTTCCAACTCCCCACCTCCCCATATCTTGGAAATCTCCATGACTCCCCAAATGATAAAAAAAAGCCACATTCTCAAGATAGGGGTCACTCATGACAAATCACAAACACCTTTGCAGAAGTCAAAACAGTTTTGAAAATCTGCCTCTGGCTGGGCTGGAAAGGATTAATTCTTTTTCACATTTGTTGTTTTATTACTCTACTCATCTGCTAGTGCTCCTCCATTTCCTCCAATCAGGATTAAGTCAGTTATGACAGATTCACATCTGGAATTCATGAGATTCTGTCACTGACATCAGGAGGTGCAACTAACACACTGTGAAGTTATGTGACACCCAATGGCAGCCAAATACTGCAGGAGGACCGGGGAGACGTGGTTGGGAAAGAGCAACCTTTTTCTAAGTCCAGTAGTCACATTGAACTGCTTACAAAACAGCCAAAGGAACATAGTCCCTAGGCCTGTGGCTATCTTTGACTCGACAACAAAGTACAAGTGCAAACTGCACACAAGATGAAAAAGCTGGAACTGAAGCAACCCAAGCATAAAATAACCTCAATCTAGCCTTCTCTCTGTGGATATAAAAAGCCAAATAGCAATAACACTGTGTTGTGGTACATTGGGGGCCTGTCTGTTTTCCTATGTGCCACAGCACACCTAATCAGTAGTTCAGGTCATGAATAAAATGTAAGTAGAAAAAATTGTATTTTCAATTGAAGTTGAAAAGAAGGTTCCTGTACTAAAAGGTGTGATGCCAAATCTTATCTATCCTACAATTTATTCTGACAAAAAATAAGAAATTGATATTCTTCTTCTCCAGTGCACAATCACAATTAAGGCACATCTAATGCTTACAAAAATATCAGTTTTTACTAATTTATGGACTATGATGTGGAACAAATGGGTCCAGCACACAAACCAATCAAGTGCACAACAGACTAACATAAAAGTGACAACAAAACAGCAACAAGTTTTGTTTCCATAAGAATTAAGAATTAATGACCTAGGCTTCAGTGTGATTCAGTGTGTTGGTTACAGATCAAATCTGAAATTCTGAAGCGGTGACATACTGTATATTATAATATTCCTATTCTTGTTACAATTTTGAGCACTGACAAACTAGAAATATGCTTTAAAGTAAAAGGTGATTAACATGTGATATTAAAAGCTATAATGAAACAGCCCTTTGCTGGAACGTGACAAGATCAGTTTGAAAAATATTGACAGCACCTATATATATCTCAGGGGATATAGTTGTACATTTATAAAAAGATCATGAATTATTAATCTACATATATCCTTGTTGTCTGTAAAACGCAAAGAAATTTCCTCACTTGCAAACAGCTGTCCAAAGGAAGCCACACAGAGAATTTTCTATAAGATGGAAAGATGCAATAAAACCTATACAATTAATTTTTAAAATGCTATATGATCAAAATCAGAATCTTCCTTTAGAGCCCAGACTAACTTTGGTGCCTGTGAATGATGATGGTCTTTCACCTGACTGAAAGAATGCTGCACTATCACTGGTGTGATTTTCTATTTATTCTATGGGTTTGCTTTTGAACGCTTTCTGGAACATGCCACGCACCATTAAGCGATAATTAACCGCAGTTAGTTAACATTTTTATTTTCACTGCAGTTAATTATCACGTTCCCGAACTGTGGAATTATCACTAACACCCACAGAATAAAACAATATTTGTTTCTGCCAAATTATCCTGGGAATATATTCTGTACAGTTATGCATTGTGCTCCAAAAAATATAGCTTTTAAAAAAAATCACAAAGAATAATAAATCTTTAACAATGCCCAAAACATGACAATAAAAATTGCAGCGTGCTATAAATGCGCTTTCTAAACTTTACTGCATGAATATACACAAAGTAGCAATTTCGCCATTATGGAACTGTGATGGACAACCAATTGGGAAGCACCTATTTTAGCATAATTTCAAGCCAGCCACAGATATAATAGACTATTAATCGATAGAAGTGCCTCTGTATTACAAAGATTTAGGAACTAAATCATTACTTACATTAAATTTCAGGATTAATGGTGGTCTTGACTGATTCTAACAAAGACGGAAAATGCAGGAAAAGTATCTTTATAAAAAGTAAAAATTAAAAATGTAGTTAAAATGTGAAATGAAGCAGTATCAAGAAACTCTTATTTCCTATCTCCAGATTCTCACAAAAAATCCTTTTCGATTATTTCTGCTACCACATAGTAAACATAATATCTGTACTGCTATCTAAGTGAAACAGTGTTAAATGGAATTCTTCCTCAATTTTTATAAAGTTCAGTGACATAAAGTAATTGAAACTCCTATCTGCTTTCTGCACCAGATAACAATCTGGATCAGTCCTGTGTTTTAATCTTCCAAAGACTCTGCATCTGTCAGGGAGCCAAACCTGCTCAGCCCAGTTGTACTGATTAAGCCCCACAGATTATTTGTCAAACAAATCCTAGAACCCAATATTTGTTTTTTTTATTTAATTGGCATGCAAATGGGTGCAAATGGGGGAACAAGACAGCCTATGCGTCCGATACAGTTGTCACTTCAAATTCTAGTTACATTCATTATCATGCTTGCAGCTGCTTTTTTACACACCTAACAGCTGCCAATATTACCTCAACCCCAGGAAGTCGACAAACCTGCACAAACTTCCTTTCGTTCTTATCTGTTCTATGCACACTAATTCCATGCATCTGAGGCCTCTGCTCGCCAGAATTATGCCTGCTTCCTAACACCTCCGTCTCCAGAGCTTTGCATTTGAAATTGAACAGACACCGAGCCAATTTATCATAGGCTGACATGTGTCATGTTCAAGGCATAACCAGAGGGACCTACTGTACGAGGTGTATTTATCCTTTTGTTGTTAGTATGGTCCCAGACAATATGAGCAGCTATTATGGTAGAAAAATCAACAGTAATAACTAAACAACCAGATCCTTGCTAATAAATTTTATACAGAATACTGGCAAGGTGGCAATAAACCGCATTACAGCGGGTCAACCTCTGCTTGACAAAGCACCACCAATCCTTCAAAAAAATATAACACAACAACAGTCTGGCACACTGGCATGCTCGTAACCAAGCTGCAAAGAGAAAGAGCAGGGTCTTGCCGTAATGGAATTACCTATTACAGGAAGCCATATTACTACAAAGTAAAGCCAGAGTCATTTCTGAAGGAAAAAAAGGAACAATTGTTTGTTTGCAATGATGACACAATGTTTTAATAAGGTACAAATGGTTTGCTGCTAGAAGATGAAAACCTCATACTGCTCCTATAATGCCTTCAAACAGAGGCAGAGGTGGACTGTGGCACCCTAAAGAGTATTTTCTGGAAGGCACCTATTTTGACAGAAGTGATTTATTGGACATTATTTCCAATCACAAAATCTTCAATAATTAAAAAAGTTGCTATGGTTACAGAAAAGGTAAGCTCGTATGGGGACATTTGAAGCCTGCTTTATAAACTCTAAAATATATCTTTTTAAAAAAGCTCAGTCACAGCAACGGTAAAATGAAAACCAGGTGAATGATCCCTAATTTTGAAATCAAAGTGAAATATATAAAATAACTGTAGGATAGATTTTGTTAAAAAGGCTAAGTATTCCAAAACAAGGCATCTCCTTATTTCGATACTGATGCTTATCGGCAAAATAATTCAAATAACAGACATCAAATACTGAGCAATATTATATGTTAGATGCTGCAGTGCTTGGTTATAGTACATCTATTTTCACAGTATGGCAAGACATATAATACAAGTATCCTAATCCATCTAAGCACATCTAGAAAAAAAGAACACATTTGACAGTCCAACAAAGAAATGATAAACAATTAAGAGGCATAATAATCTATTGGTAACAAAGCTGTAACATTCCTGCAATCAGTTCTACTATGTTAAAGTTGACTCTGCTTAATTGGACATTTGAATGCATCAATGGTATCCTTCCTGTTAACTGAATATTGTAGCACAATTGTACTGCGGATTCCACCCTTGATGTGTGACCAAGTAGACCTGAGTTATACCACCAGCTCTACCTTGTACTGAATTTAGCAACAAGGAGCCCTGCACGTATATGCTTTGTCTCGTGAAAATTTCTGTTTCACGGGAGACTGATTTTTAATGTTATTGGAGGGGGCAGGAGCGTCAGCCTTCTGCTAACATTAAAACTACTGAGCAGTAAATTTATAAAGTTCCGATTGGGCACTTTTAAAAAGCAATTTTCCACTGCACTGGAGATATACTGCACCAGTATGAGCTCAACTCAGTGAGGCACTGCCTTACTTCTCTTGCTTTTGTGCACTTAGAAGTCAGGTCATTGACTTGACCCCTGAATCATATTCCTGAGTCATACTCCTGAGTCATAATGCCGCTCTTGCATAGGTATAAGCACCCAAGACCACTTCGCATCAATGCAAAAGTGATTGTTCACTTACAATGAATTGATCCCATTAATATTATTACACCATGTTCCAATTACAACTAAGTTGATATCCAACATACTATACAGATAAAAACAAGTGCACAGTACATAAACTGCTTGTTAACAATATTTAGCATACAATATGTCTGCTTACATTAACAACGTATAGCACGAAATCTATAAGTGATAATATAAATTATTCAGTAGTGCTTCCATCGCAAATGAATTATATTGAAATAAATCTATTAAACGATCTAATACTATTACCTATATCATTAAAAATGTTATGTTTGTGACCTTGAAAATCAAAGGCTGCCCTGTCTAACTTCTGTCATAATTTCAGAATGGCTGAAAATTAGGCCGGATATGCAGGGTCCAGGATGGCCTATTGGCAATGGAGCCTATGTCCCAAACATGGTCATCTACGTAAGTGGTAGATGAGTTTCTTGCATCCCAGGTCTTCAATAGAATCCATCATGTGGTCGATGAGACCAGGCATTCCAGCTGACTTAAGGGTGGATTTGGGCAACACTTGGGAGTCCAGACTGGAATTATGGCCTAGACACCCAAAGATTTGTCATTAGATTTTACAAGGACACCATGAGGAAATCTGTACTTTTGCAGGGTGGCAGCGGGTGGGAAGGCACTTGACACCACTGGACTTGCTGGCTTTGCTTCAAGGGCGGGTGCCATTCTGAAGGTAGGGGGTGGGGGAGGTGGGCATTGGTGAGTTCCCAACACTCATATTCCAACCATGCTGCAATATGAATGGCCTAGATGTACCCTTAGTGACACGGTCACTCAGCATTGGCTGGTAAATGAAGGGACTTTCCCCTGACCCCTGATGAGAATATCACAGAAAGGAAAGGAGGGAATGACATAGAAAGGAAAGGAGACAGTAAGACAGACAGATTGCGACCACTGAGCCATTGTTTCGGAAGACCCCCAAAACTTTTGATGCAGATATATACCAGCGTCTCCAAAACTGATATATGAGCCACAGTGGAAATGTTTCCCCTAAGCTCAAACATTCAAAACCCAGAAAGCACATATTCACACACAGAACCAGTCCAACCTCAACCTCAAACTCATAGGTCCATAGCCCACATCAGGGATTCCCAGTCCCCATATCTGCTGGAAAGGATAAACAAAGCCTTATGGAGAGAGTTCAGTGCAAGTAACATGTATAGAACACTGTGCTCCACACCCCAAAATACCCATAAGCAATGCTACAGAAGGTCTACTATATTTTATAAATATTGTTACAGCAACTCTATTCATTTGTATTTACCATAAGTGGAACAGTAGTTCATTTCATCATTATCTGTCAAACTATATCTTGGTTCAGCAAACTAATATCCAAATTACATCTGAGTGAAAATTCTCTTCAGATCAACAGATCCAAACACAATTTGATTTCTTTCTCTTAGTGCTGTTTATGCTGGTCCCTGCAGCTGCTCCACTCTACTGCTTTTATTATTTTAGATTTTTTTTTGTTCAATTTGGACTCATAGTGGCATTAAGGCAGCACAAGAATTCTAGTACAAAAAAGCCATGGTTCATTCTGACTGGGCTTCTCAAATCTCCACACAGTAGATGGCTGAATGCTGGGGCAGCATTGTGTCAACTCTAGTCTAGATGCTAGAGCAAACACAGTGCCCCAGAATCCGAGTATGTCATGGCACCACATTGGCACGAGATATATTGAAGCACCCTTGTCCATTTGTCAGAGGACGTTTGACTCTCTCCACCACTGGTATGACTGGTAGACTCATAACAGAAAATAGACTAGATGTGTACCAGACAGGTGAAAATGTTCGGACACAATGGAGTCGAAATTCTTCTCCGTTTTTGTGTACTGGTTGACCTATTCATGTAAAATTCCTCTGTGTCCCATTTTAATGAAGTTGTTACAATAAAACACTTAACAACTGCTATAAAATAGGTCACAGAGGAATTTTACATGAATGCGTAATATCACCTATTCACCAATTATCTGCTCACTGCTACTTCGTTTGGGTTCCACCAGAACCACTCGGCTTCTGACCTCAACATAGCCTTGTTGTCGACATGGATGCTAGAGCGCAATGCTGTGTTCAATCAAAAAGGGCATCATGGAGCCCGAGCTAAACTAAGGTCAATGAGGGACAAAGGAAAAATCCTCCAGTGGATGGAGTCATACTTGATCCAAAGAAATATGGTTGTAATTATCAGAAGCTAGTCATCACAGCCACAGGACATCACTGCAGGATTTCCTCAGGAAACTTGGCCTAACTATGTTCAGCAGTTTCATCAGTGACCTTCCCCCCTTCACAAGGTCTGAAGCGGGGCTGTTTGCTAATGTCAACTTTTAACATGGGGCAGCAGTTGTGTGAGTAGGGGCTGAGATGGTTGGCAAATGACCTGGCCTCAACAGGGTGATGCCTGGGAAATTTTAACTCCAGGCCTCATCTGCATTGGCCCAGCCAAGTTCCCACCTGAAACCGGTAGCTGCCCGGTGGGCAGAAGGGGAATATCGGGTGGCAGAGGGACACCACCGGGAACCGAAGGAATGGTCCCAGGTGTTCAGGTAAGGATGGGGCCTGGGAGGGCTTCACGATCGGGGGAGGGGGGAAGCTCGGGGCAGAGGAGGTCTAAACTTTATGAGTGAGGCCCAGAGGAGCAGTCCTGCTCCTCCAGGCTCCACAACGAAAGTCAAAAAAAGTTTTTTGAAAACATACCTTTTTGGGCCTTTTCTGTGACCGTTCTGCTTGAATAGCAGTCAGGCCCCAATGGCATAACTGGAGCCCAATCTGAATATTTAAAGAAGGACCCCGCCAGTTTTATGCTGGTGTCCTTCTCGGCTGCTCAGAAGAGCAGGTGAAAATCAGCACCTGTGGGAAGAGAGCGGGACCTTGGTGGGTAAATTCCACAGGCAATTTTAACTGCCTGCACGCTGAGTGGAAGGGTTAAAATCACTCCTATGGTCCCTGCTTCAATCACCAACTGCAATAGTGCATCCCGCAGGCTCATTAACCTTTGTTTATAAAAAGTTACTCCTATCCTCTGCCCTAAATCGCTTAGATTTAATCTTATACCCATGCCCCCTCATTCTAGACCCCTTAACCACTAAAAACAATTTATTTTTGTCTAGTCTGTCCCATCGCTTCATAATTTTAAACACTTCTATCTATGCCCTCCATCCATAATCTCCTCAGTCCTAACAAAAACAGCCCCATCACCACCGTCGAACTGTTGCTGCAGTTCGTACGATCTACAGATGCACGATAGCAACTCACCAAGGTTACTTTGGCAAAGCCTCCCTCCTCCACGACCTCTACCACTGAGAAGGACAAGAGAAGCAATGTCATGGGAACACCATCATTTCCAAGTTCTCCTGCAAGTCACACACCATCCTAATTTCCACATATATCACTGTTCCTTCATTTTAGTGAAGTCAGAATCCTGGAATTTCCACAAGGGCTGCAGCAGTTCAAGAAGAAGCACAACACCACCAATTCAGGGTAACCCAGGGATGAGCTATGAATGCAGCCTTGCCAATGTTGTCCACATCCCAAGAACAAATATTTTAAAATTGTACGCTCAAAATAGTGTTCACGGGAATTTGAGACGAGTGCACAAACAGTAATATTCTGAATAGCAGAGGAAACCAATGCACCACAGACATACGAACATATAAAATTGACGGGCAGGAAAAGACCAGCTGGTTCATCAAGCCTGCCCCACACCATGATGGCCAGAGCATCATGACTAAACACTTCTTCCCTTCCCCCCCACCCCACCTCCCACTCATCCCCGCAGACTACGATGTAAATGAATTATTAGGTGGCCTTCATTTTCACCAGTGCCCCAAGTAGAACGAGGACAAATTGCTTCAGGTATAAATTTAAGCTGCACCAATTACGTTGCAGCATGAGGAGGGGCAGACTATACCCAACGGCATTGACATGAGTGGGGGTTCAAAAATATTGAAAAATAGGAAATCCTGTCAACAGATACTGTATGCTGCAATTGACCCACTTTCCAGTTTATACTGAGGATTTATATGTATGTAAAAATGTAAAGATCACAGTCTGAAGGGCTGAGTTTTCATTCTGGTTTCATGAGTGAATCTTAAGTGTTTACAATAGAGTCATGAAAAATGTATACAAAGACATAAGTGCAAGAATTTCTTATCTTTCTCTATTACAAGTAGAATAAGTTTATAATAAACATTTGGACTTACTACGATGTATAAATCTTTCCATAAAACTGTTTAGATTAATCTAATGAAGGAATCTGTCTGAACAGAAAAGTTCATTAAAGAAAAAGCAACAAGAAAAAATCAGTTATTTAATAACTGAATAATAGGTTTTGCATTGACTACGACAGCACATCTGCATTTTACTTTGAGACAGTTCTGCTAATTAATGATGAGCAAAGAGAAAGAAATACTCTTTAAGATCACTTAACATCCCAAAAAGTGCTCTGTTGGATTACAGCTCATTATCCAACATTGATAGAGTTAGAATGACTGCTGTAGCCGTACTGTATAGGAGGTTCCATGCAGAAGCACTTTTTCATCTCTTGAGCTCTCCTTTTAAATGTACCCATGAAGTCCATTAGCAATCAATGGGATGTTCATTTACTGGCATTATATCCTGCACATTAAAGCTACTCATGGCTATCTCTTTTACCAACAAGTGCTCTTATCTGCAATTTAGTAACATATGAGTCTTCCTATAAATTGACAATTCTACACTTTACATGAAAGCCAGCTCACTGTAGTGATCAATAATTAACTTTCAATCCTTTGTAATTAGTAACTAAAATAAGAAACTCTTGGAACTCTGCAAATTAAATAATGTCAGTCCAAAAATAAATTAAAAACATTAAAACAACAAATCTAATACTTTTATTTTAAGAGTTGGAATTCTATTGGTAGTTGATGGATAACAACTTCTATGCGAAGCAATGAAAAAGCCATTTTCAGAATATTAAGGTCAGAAAAAGAGCTACTCCAATTTGGAGAAGCAAATCCGTCTGAAAAGTGTTTTCTCCAGCTAATCCAGGTGGCAGAACTGGTGACTCACTCAAGGGTTATCAGTCACAGAGAACTCTGTTGTCACTTATGG